>NW_002060969.1:612492-644808 GCF_000150275.1 Trichoplax adhaerens
AGATTTTCGGGCTTTACACTCAAAATTGTTATTTATGAGATTGCACCCACGAACTAGTAAATGAACGTTAATACGTCTTTAGCGTCGGCCATAAACGAACGGTATCTAAATTTAAATTTTTTTATAATTTCGTTAGCGTACAAGTTAGATTATATTTAGGCTTCTAAAGTTTGCTTTGTAAGCAATCGATAATTGACTAACATCCTATCCAACTGTAGTACATGAAATCCAAGTCATATAAGATCGAATTATGGGATCGAGCACAGAATTGCTCGCCTATTAAGGGTTTTAACGTAGGTTATTTTTCGTCTTATGCACTAATAACATGCAATGGACATCATTTTTTTAATTAATTTGACTATGATTTAAAATTCGGAAGACCCAATCTAAGTAACAGCCGACAGGAATCTTATTCACAAGCTATAAATTTTGAAATTATTAATGCGGATTATGTTTGTAGCCAATTATAGCACTAATTATTACGTAAGTATATAAAATTCTCAAAGCTATTATATTATTTAGATATAATTTTTTAATTCCTGAATAGCCTATAATGTTCGAAAGGTTGTTTTCAAAAGATAGTTCGCAAATCTAATAATGCAGCACTAATACAGCTAAATACTTTTGTTCAAAAGCACTACAAATATTGAAGTGTTTAAGTTCTTTCTTCATAGTTAACAATATCACCCTTACATGCAGCATAGCTGATATCAGTATATGAGCAGAGTGTTATATGATATTCTTGGCAATAGATTAAAAAGTAGAATAAATTTAACTGATTAAAAATTAACGTAGGGCATTCGTCGTTTACAGTATTGCAATTAAGAGCGACTAATATTGTAACCGCTACGATATCTAAAGATCATTGTTTGATATTAATAGGAGCATTTCCATGCAATAAATAGATGACAAGATTCTTTATCACCCGTAAAGTATGCAGCATAATGTAATGAAGATTAATTTTTAGAATTCTCCTTTAAGCTTTTATATTATTTTCATAAGTATTGCAGCTTTAAAAATAACTTAATTTGGTTTAACTTAGTATCGTAACATATTGTAAACCCGACTCCTTTATTCGGGTTAGAACTTAAGAATATTCTGTAGCATAATTTTGATAAGAATATCGCGATATTAGATTGTAATTTACGTGATATATTTGGTCAGTATCATACTCATGCTTCATTCATGATAAAAACTTGTAGCCCATTTTGATTAAAAAATACAGTAGAAATAATGTTACTTCGTTATTGAATACAGTGCAAACCCAAACGTTTCGATATAGGTTTTAATTAAGATTGTTAGTCTGTCTTAGTCTTTTTTATAGGTCTATATTATATAATGAAGAAAAGTATAATTTGTAGATTTAGTAATACTGGGAATCTAGGGTACAATTTATCTGATCATATGTATTTGATTGCTAGTTTTTTTTGGAATACTTTAGAATAGTAATTTGATAGTCTGATATCATCAACTGCTCTGCGCAGCATACGCATGTAAAAGGCGACGTAGTTCAGTAGAAACGTAGTTCAAGCCTTAGTTCAAGATAGAAAATGGGGAATGAGATTTTCCTAAATTCATGAGTAAATCATATTTTACGTTGGTAGTTTGATTGGTTGAGACAATAAATTTTGCTCTTACTGTAATTTTTAATTGATTTTTACAAGTTATTCGCTAAATTCTAAATAAACTGGTATTTTCCCGTAATTCTCCTAGTTTTGGGGTTTAAAAGTTGTTGGATTTACTTAAACTTTTACGTCCGTTATTACTATAAAATATTCCTGTATCAAATTTTCCATGATTTCCATACAGTACTACCATGTATTATTGCCATAATAACCGAATTTATGAATTCCTACCGAGTAATTCACATGTACTTGTTTTATAAATTTAAGTTTGTGCATCTTTATCACTTCATTTATCATCATATTTCATTCACACTAGTAAGGACTATGAATCTAAAGAATTCTTGTTATTATTGAGCTATTGTCTATAGGGTGCACCCATCAGTAAGAGAATAATACTATTCTAGACTTCTCTTACAAAAATATTTTAGGTGCAATGAGTTTTGAATTTTATGAACATATGAAAATACGGCTTTTCCTATTTTAGAATGCTAAGAATAGCATTTTTGTGGCCGTATTAATTTCGTCATATTTTATTATTTTTTTATCGAACGTCGAAGATATTATTAATTAATTGAGATAAAACTATTATTTTATTAACTATAATTAAGCCAATTTTACCTTGAAATTTTGTATCATTAAAACGTTTACAATACATTAAAAATGAGCAAATAACCACCGCATTGCTGGCACTCTGATGCTATTGTCTTCTGCCGCACATCATTTCTAACAGTATCAATTGAGGCTCGACTGTCACAAGATTGGAACTAAAAATGAAAATGTAAACTACTTCACTCAAGGATAGGGTACTAACTTGTTGTCATATATAGTGCATTTCTTTTTATGCTAACGTATACTGGTGTCAAATACTACTACATCGCAGACAATTGCATAATTAATCATGGTTTGTCATGAAATGCGTATTACTGAAGTTATAGAGAGATATACAGACTTACTAACTATATTATACGATTAAAGTTATCTTTGCATGTATTCTCATATCAGTATATTTAATAAAGTAAATTATTGTGATCCAACAAAGTAAAAAGGGTATATTTATGAGAGCACACAGTAGATAATGCAGGATTTATGTTAATAATTATAATCTCATAATCTATGAAAGTAGATTATAAATAAGAAAAAGACATTTAGAATACGATGTATACATTTAACTTCAACGATAAAATTATTCTTCATTCTCCTTAATATTTGCCATCTTCCTGCTAAGTACTATGTGTACAGTAAAATTTTACTGTTACAGTAGTTAAAAAATTAAAATTTGATAGGTTCTACGTTACTCTATAATTATAATTCTAACATCGACAATAGAAATTGTAGTTACGTGATCATACATCTATGCACCTTTGTTAAATAAATTATAGTGGTTTCAGGATTTTAAAAGATAGGTCAAATAATACTAGTGCTATAATCAAAATTTTTACAAATTCCCATGATTTCTAAATGATTACTAAATCGATTGTTTCGCCCAATTCAAAGACGGCGCATAGTATGATGATTTTTTACTTCAAACTGAGCTTTATAACCAGCATATACCATAAAGAAATTTCATCCTTTTAATAAGTTAAATTAACAAAGTGACAGCCAATGTAAACATGCAATAGCCTCCTTTTTATTCCAAGGAGTTGGATGACATTCTCATAAATCACTGTAGCCTTCTTCAAAACCCTCGAGTAAGTAAATTTTTATACATAGGATAAAATTTTGATATCATGGTCTTTTTATCCTGTCTTTAGCTCGTATTGCATATAATGTAGCGCCGTTATAAAACACGAAAACCTGGTATCATCATCATGTAGGTTAATTATTAGTTCACTGGCACATCTGGAAGTTATTTTGTAATTTTATTCGTTTTTGACGATTAAGCTTATACAATTATTAACGGATGAGAACATTATAATTATAGCAATCAACACTTGAACATTTTGAGTTCATTAAGTATACTCAGGATAATTTCATACTTCTCAACATTTTATTGCTCCGTGTACAATGTGGCAGTAATTACTTGACTTGGTTATACACCAGTCATGTCAAAATATTTATTAATTGAGGGGCTTTAAGGCAATGAACGTAGAAATTGCGAAATTGATATAAACTAATAATTAAAAGACGGAACTACAATTTAAATGTGAGGTACAGCATATGAGATGACTACAGATGTCAATTTTAGGTAAAGTTATTATACTAGACTGTCATTCTGGAAGCTACTGTAGCTATGATCTAGAATAACAAGCGGAGCTTATTCTATTAATGCAGCGGTTCTACTTTCCTTCATAAATTATTGGAGGGGGCTGTTTATATTCCCTTTTTCTATTTATCAAACGCAATTCATCTTTTAAAGCTGATTTTGCAGAGCGATCTTGATCTCCAAACCTTGGTAATCCAAGAAATAATTTTTTCTTCTGATCATAGCTTGTCGACATATCTTTAGTAAATCTTTCGCTGCTACGCCTTTTTAACATGGCCATTGGTATTTCGTTACCGGATTCCAAATATACTGTTGGGACGTCAACAAACCCACCACTTGCTAATCCAGTTGAGTCCAAGTTCCAAATTGGTAGATTATATTTTCCAAAAGCCTTACTATCAGGTGTACTTTGGGCGAAAGAAAGTTGATAATCAAGACTTGAGGGTTCTGTCATGCTTGTTAGATAAGCTATATCTTCTGGCATCGTGTACATTTCAGGCCCATAATTGTATAATTGCCTAGCTAACAGATTGTCCCTAGGGACAATAGTTTGCTTTGTCCCTGTTAGAAATTAATTATTCATCACTTTAACGAAGCGATATATCAGGTTTCTTTTAAAATTGAGTACAGTATACGCTGGACAATTCAAAACTAACAAAAATTATAAACAATAACAAGAAATACTTACAAGCATCCCTTTTGTGCAAATTGATACTAGGTAGCCCATACAGCTTAGGTTCGTTATCTCTGTTGCTAAATGTAAGAGTAGGCATTCGAAATTCCATGCGTTTACTATCTCTCTTACCAAACATAATGGGGGGTATATTTTGTCGGATACTTTCACTATTTCTCTTACCAAACGTAATGGAGGGTATACCTTGTTGGATACTTTTACCATTTCTCTTACCGAACGTAATAGAGGGTATACCTTGTTGGATGCTTTCACTATTTCTCTTACCAAACGTAATAGAGGGTATACCTTGTTGGGTACTTGCACTATTTCTCTTGCCAAACGTAATAGAGGGTATACCTTGTTGGGTGCTTTCACTATTTCTCTTACCAAACGTAATAGAGGGTATACCTTGTTGGGTGCTTTCACTATTTCTCTTACCAAACATAATAGATGGCATTCCTTGTTGGATGCTTTCACTATTTCTTCTATCAAGGACATCAGAATTGTGAGATTGTCTGCTTACTTTGATATCTGAAATCAAGAAAGAAATCGTAAATTAAATTTTTATTGCTTAACTAGTCTACATTATGAATATATGCATTCGGCAATGATTGCACCCTTTCATGAATGCAGTGTAAATACAATAGTAACTGTAAGCTTCCTCTGCTACTCGACATCATAGTTATCTTATATCATAGAATGAATTTATGTATTCAAAATTTTCATTTACTCAAGTCTAGAATGTAAATATGCAAATTCTGGTAATAATAGTATCGTTTTAGTAGTACACTGTAGAACCGAAAAGATCACTTATTACCTTCTAAATTTCTCCTACCAAAGCCTAGAGGAATAAATGTTGGTTGTTCACGCAAAGTGTGTCTCTTAGCTGATGATATAAAACGAGCATTTCCTAATAATTATGAAGTAATCTTTTAAGAGACTTGCTTTGCACGTTCGATATCAAAAAAGAGTAATCGATTTTATAACTTTTTAGAACCATAATTACTTCAATGAGTAACTAACTGTAGATAGAATAGTTTAGATCGAAAATTGTTTACTATTTAAGATTACTACGTTATGCTTTAATATATCATGATGCCAATTTATTCTAAACAGGTATTATTTTATTTTACCTGGCGTAGTAGCAACCACTACCGCGATCATGAGGATAGTGTAAGATAGGAAAATCGAATTCGTTGCCATAACTGGAGTTTAGTAGGCTTTCTTAGTTAAAATTCAAATATGCGACTCGCTGTCTTTGGATGAGGTAAAATTTTGATTTTTCTATCGCCGTACAATAAGGAGTACGCTCGATTTTAAAACTATCGTAGCAGTTGGTATGTATTATATAAGGTATCGTAAACTTTACCCAAATTAATATTATTTTTATTAGTATTATTATAATTAATTAGAAGCAGAACAGATGGCAAACTAATTAAAAGATCACTACAGTCAATTGAGCAATTATGAGGATTAGAATGACGCAGATAGTTATGTATATTGCGTGATTGAAGTTGATAAACCTAATACGTGTAAATCATTCTGATTAGATATCATGTTACTGCGTATCGGATAGCTAAAAATCAATAAAATAACCCTGATGGCTGGTAAATTACCATTCCTAACCTATTTGCATCCTATAATGTATTAAAGCATAACAAGAGTTTAATAATTGACTTTGGTATATTTGATGTGATTATCTATGCGAATATAAATAATCTCGATATTTATTTCATTTCTTCTCTTATGTCAGAAAAGCTATTTTTGGGTAGTTCTCAGTAATAGCTAAATCTATGCTATTTATTCATATTGTAATAGTTTATTGAATATTAACTTCGTTGATTGAATCATATTCTACTAAAACCTAAATTGCTAAATCGGTATAATTACAGATTACCTAACGTTAAAATAAATTGCTAATTATAAGTAGATAAATGAGTATCTAAAAGGAATGGAAATATCAAATCAAAACATGTTTTTCTATCCTTACTTCCTCTTATTAATTAATCCTATTTTACAGCAAAAACAATAATACCCATGTAATAATGATTTTAATTAGTGAAAACTATCTTTTAATGAACATTAAAGTGGCTACTACAAAACTCAAAACAATCTATTCAATAATTATGATTTACTAGCTATTTATATAGTAAAATTGACTAATATTAGAAATGGCAAGCATACAATGCCAAATTTTATCTTGAAAATTACTTCTATGTAAATGCTATTTTCGTTTTTAATTAGTGACTGCTTATAGTACAATTTGTTCTAAGATATATTATTACCGTAGTTAGTGATGACAATTCGTTATTGTTTATTAAATTTTCGCCATTCGATTTGCATTGCATTCTTTATCTAATAATTAGCAAAGAATTTTCTTATAGTTGCAAAAATTACATATCATTAATCTCAGATTCCTTCATTTCAAGTTTCTATGGATAAAATACATGATATTCTTATATAATTCTGGTGCAGACTAATTTCTTCATACCATTATAGACTAGATAACATTAGTATTTCTATCTCCTAAAAATAATTCGAAGTCTTTCTTATGAAATGCATCATCTAAGCAATGGATTATTGTTAATTGAATAAAAGCTGAATATAAACGAAACCTTCTCATGCAGACGTAGGACTGTCTAATTCAATTATAATTATACACAAAATACAAAAAGCTACTATTCATTATAAAGTTATTATATGATGGCTATTAGTGACATGTGTGCGGTTCGACTACGGTAAATCATGGCAATATTCCATTAGTTAAACATAACATATTATTTGACCATACTTTAACATACTAATACTTAATCGTTCTATAAGTACTGACTTCTACTTTAGTCTTTGTCATAGTCTTGATTCTTCTCTACAGTATGTCGGCATTTAATGTTCACCACATCTAACATATTTAAAAATCGAATAACATTTTAGTATTTAAGTTACTATTCTATAACTTTTATTTTTTCCACTATTTATTTAAGCTAATAGATTCAGCATCTTATGCTATTGCATTGTTTTGCCACATGTTACTGTATTTCCGCCTTAGCAAACAATTAAAACACTTGAACTTTGCCTTTATTTTATTAATAGGCAACTATTTCTCAATTACACAAGCACCTTCTAAAATGACTAAAATACCAGTTCGTCATCACTAAATCCTGTCAACCTGTAATCTGATGAATAATTACCGAGTGACTATTTTTAATGGTGCGCAAGACTTTACGGTTTTATAATAACATAAGTTTTTGCATTGATACTTTTACCTAAGGGGAAATTAATGTACAGTAGTGCTAGTTTCCTAATGTTTTAAAGTATTGCAGCAAATATTGGATCTCATCAAGATCGGTATATTTCAAATCTAATTACTCTGTGCGTATATAAAAATGCAATTGATGAATTTCGTTTTGTTAACAATATCATATAATAAGTTTCAGGTTACATTATTGTTATATTCATCAACTACAATTGATCTTCTTTCTGAAGAATCTGCAGCTCGACTGCCTTGCTTATCTATTGTTAGTAAATGCATTTTCTATTGTTACAAGCTAGGGATACCTCTAACTTGCAATCAGTACTGAGAATATTTTTCCTTTATCCCATATTACTAAAAATTGGAATACCGATCAGTTGGTATTCCAATGTTAGATTAAATGAAGGCAAAATACAATGAGGCTTCCAATCTTACTATGAAATCATAATTTCTTTATTAACGGTGAGATCACGGTTTAAATAGAATTAGGTGTTTAGAAAGCAGGTTTGGTTACACGAGGTACTTCGTCTTTAACAATTAGGCCAAATAAATTTGCTAAAGCAACTCAATTTGTACCGATCAAGTTAGTTTAATCCTCTTTAATTGACTGCGTTACTATTAAACTGCTTAATTCCTGAATATAAAGTAGTGAACATATGTTAGGTTATCGTACTAGGATATTTCATCCAAATTTAGAAGCTGTATTTTCAATTTCCAAAATCATTCACAGTGATTAATAAGGTCTAGTTAAACTAGTTCGTAATTACTGTTTTAATCTGTATATTCCTAAATCAATAGCTGCTTATGCTTCAATGACCACTATCTATTAACTTATAGTTGAGAAACCCGTAAAAATTACTGACACGTATTTATACATTATACATGTATGTAAATATAAAATATATACATATACGTATATATATATGTATATATATATATGCATGCATAATTTGAGCAATGTATGCATGCATAAATGTAAGATGAAAATCATCCATAATATATACGTCCCGGTAATTTACTTTTGTGATACTCATGGTTTTAACATGCTAGGATTTAGGGGAAAATGTAATTCTCAACTTGACTATGACGATGATACTCTAGGCTAAGAACTTTAGTATGTAATGCTAATGTAGAAAATTAGAGTTAACGGCTCCATATCAACTGATTTTGATCACAGATAGCAAAAAAATGATAGATATTAGCCTCTTACTCGTGCTATATAATTACAGTACATTATTATCTTTGTTTACTCTTTTAAACAAATAAACTACGTTACCGGTTGCTTACCATGTTAACTCAAAGGTATCAAGTTAGGTACTGTAATTTAATTTGTAATTTATGATAGTGATTAATAATTTTACTATAACATAAATCGTGTCCCAAAATTTACAAATCCTTTTTTGAAACGCTCTCATGCTTTATTCCATTACAGGTTTACTCAAAAATGCTGCTTAATAATACTCAATGTGGTTTACGATACAGTAGACTATGATTTCAAAAATTTGTCAACTATAGATAGCAAACAATTATTCTTATAAATGCTATAAATAGAGTCTTCTAGAAGCTAGTAATAACAATGTGGTTAAATGCAGGTGCTAATTTAAAGTTATATTTTAGTATGTAGCTCATTTGTACACCCAATATGAGGGCCTACAAGAGTAATGATCTAATTTTTTAAATAGCTTCATTCCAATCAAGAATCTTGAATATTTGAATACAATATAGTTGTAATTGATTCCAATTAATTGAATATATCTTTGTACGAATGTAGAAATTTTATTCAACGTCTATAACAATTTATAGATCTTTACAAGCTATTGTCATGTATATCAAATCAGCCTGGATTGCAGATAGCGATATATAACTTGTATACAGTTTCATATTGAGTGTAGACACTTTTTATTTTACCTCTTTTAATTAAAAAGACTTTAAGCGCTATGATGTGAATGAAACACTGTGAATTTATTACGCAATGGACCATTTATAACAGATTAATTGCATGATTTTGCTTGTCTTATACAGAGGTTACAATATCATGTCCGGACAACATTGCAGAACGGACACGTAGGTTTAACAAGCTTCCGATCAATAAGACCGTATTTACAACCAGTGCAAGTGCTTAAATTCTAAATTCTAAAAGCGAAACATATAGAAAGATCTTTACTTCATTAATATGTTGGATATATAATAATGTTTTATAATTAAATAATATTTCGTACTTTTTTTGAGAGTTGGGATTAAGTTATATGCTCCAATCGAAGTAGCTAGGTTCATTAAAATCTAGAACTTAAATTTACGATATATCTAAGAAGAAATGATCTTCAAAAATTATGATGGCTAGTATGGGATATTTTATCAAGAGATAATCACAGAGAATAATCTTAGCTTCAGATTTTAGTATATTATTTAGAGATTGGTACTATAATGTAGTATCGCATGTGTGGAAGATAAATTTCACTCAAGCCTTTGATAGCAATTGGGCACTATATAAAGCATACTGCGTAGGCTCTGATGTACAGATTATAGCGAACTTGGATACTACAAAACTCATATGCTATAGTTGTACTCTGATTACAGTGATAGCCTGCATAGTACGTATATAATTCTTCAAGTTAATATGCCTATGATGCAAATGTCAAAACGTAAGGGTCAACTTTAGTAAAGGTGATTGTAAAGCGATGCCTAAGTTGTAAAACACATCATACTGCGCCAAATAAGTTCTTTCGGGCAAGTGCTTTTTATTATAACATTATTTCTGCCAATATTATACTAATAAATGATTTATTTATACGGGTATAAATGTGCGAGTAACCTCAGATTTCGTGCAATGCGGTATCATGTTTTGTAAGATATTTTAGAAAGAAACTTATACAAAAGAAGTCTGGAGTTAGTTTTTATTAATATAATGTAACAAATTACTTAAAGAATAAACGACCAGCAAATTAGGAATTAAATATCTGATTAATTTGAAATGACGATGAGATAAATTGTCATTTAGCATGAGATTGCTTGAAACTTTCTATTGCTCTTTAACTATCTAGCTAGAGCGTAAAATATTTCCAATACAGGATATCTTTGTGTATAAATCCAAGCTTAGAAATCCTACTTTTTCTTTATATTTTACAGATATTATCGTAATTATCACATAAACGTATTTATTCTGTAACCTAAGTAAATAATTAATGTTTAGTATTATTAGCTCTGATTTTTACGATCAGTTTAACGTCAATACTAGATATTGATATTTTACAGTGGTATCGAGACTGTGATGCATTGTATTGTTAAATTATCCCCTTTAGAAGGATTGCCCTTTTCGCCCTGTACTAGTATAAGTCACCTATGGGTTTTCTTAACTGTTAGTTTGTGAATTACAGTGTATCATATGTAGCACGACGAGATTAATGCAGTAAATGATCATTGCTTTATTAATTACTTCGTCTAAAATATTTCAAGATTATGTTTCTTTATTCATGTACCTAACATTGCAGTTTTTACGATAAGTATGAGATTATTAGCTACGTAGGACTTAGATCAGTTATTATTTTTTTCATTTCTCGTAACTGACAGCATTTAAGCGTATAGCTATTTCGGCTATCATTATAAACTTAGAACTAATGAATTTCTTTTTACTGTCATATTTAATGTTAATGTAGAATTCGTTATAAGATGCCTATTCATCTTTTGCAGATACATGAAAATTATTCTGCATAGTCAAAAGATTTTAACGACCATATCTAGGATAAAGATACGGCGGTGGTTGATCTTCTCTTGCTTTTCTATCATAGCTGCTTTCTTTGATAGATCCATGTTTCGAAAAATAATCGGGATTTAAAATACTCAATAAATCGCTTCGAGTTTCTAAACCCTCTTCATCATACCTATCATATAAATCACCTCGTGCAAATTTTAATAGTTCACTTGATGGGTTTTTTAGAAGATGTTGATATGGCGTTTCATAGTGACGGGGATCAAATAGACCATCGGATTTTCTTGTTATGTCATCATTTCCTATAGAATACGTTATATCATATTAGTAAATATTTCAGAAATCATTTTCGTCCAGTTAGATCGAACTAATTACAATTCCGAGTTATAAAAGCGATTTCTAGAGAATCATGTGTTAGCACCATAAAATTTTGATTTAATCCACCAGAATCAAGTATTGGTGTTGATAAATACAAGTACTAATCGTATATTGTATAGTTAACTGGATTAGTATGTATATAAATAAATTAAAAATAGAACTCATCTATTTTATTATTAGCTATTCAATTATATGCAGAAATTACGTTCTTATTCGTTAGATAGTACTGAATTTACACTATGAAATTTGTAGCTAATTCATAGGTTTACCCGGAAATTACGATTTCTAAAATTTATATCCTTGTTCTTGTAATATGTTCTCATGTGTTATGATATTTTATTGCCAAGCTACAAATTAATTTTACATTGGATACTAGCTTCTTCAAATCGAATCTTTGATTAAAGAAACGTACTACAGGTTAAAAAGATATTGATACACCAAGACTAACTTAATAAAAGAGCCTATAGTACTATTAATTACTAAAAAACTAGAGTAAATGCTAATAAAAAAACAGTTCGTAAATTGCTTAGTCTGAGCATATTTTTGCAGCTTGTGCTGTATTGAAACGCTATGATATTGAGACTCACCCAACTTTCCAGTAAAACCTGTTAGGTCATCAATGCGTCTACAAGAGACAGAAGCGAATAAAACATAGGTGTAAATGAACAGCAAAAATTTCATGATACCGATGCTGTATTGAGGAATTTGATAATTTGGAATTTTTTTGGCGGATATAACCAAGCAGATTGTGATACTTTATTCAGCGAGGTAGACACTACTTATAACATTTATCTATGATTCTATCAGAGGAAGTTGAAACAGCTGCTGTCTTGGACTTAATTAATTTGATGACTCAAAAGACAGATTTAGCTCCTTACGAGATTTTTGCATGTTTTCAATCAACAGTGTATTAAATTCGTATACCAATGCCTACAAGTTACTTCCAAAAGGATCAAATTAACATTCTGCTTTGCGAAATATAATGCTCGTTAGATAATTTTGGATTTGTATATTGTATTATTTCATAACAAAATACCAAATTAATACATATTTTATTGTCTTTATTTTCTCATTATATTGATTAACTTCGGACTGATTATAATAGTTTAAAAATAGATCTGATCAGTTAATTTAGCATTGACACTATAAACCAGTTCAAAGTGCATATGTCGGTCTTGGAAAGAAATTTAAGTCTATTCCTATGCTACTAAATGAATGACATGAAGTAAAATTACATAAATATAGTAGATTATGATATTATTTACAGTATCATTATTAACTTAATGTAATATCTATATCATACTATTAAAAGGCACGATTACTTCTAGTAATAAAATTACTAAGAAAGACGTATATTAGCATTTTTGTATTAGTTTTTAGCACGGTAACATTTTTAAAGGGAGCGTCGCTAATCATTTCCATGCTAGATATAGCATATTTCAGATTGAATGGATTAGCTTCAGAAATATTGCTATTGACGTTATTAAGGTAGCAATTATATTTGTATAATAAAATTTGGATTAAAATCATCGTCATGACGTCATCCAATCATTACAATATAACTTCGTGGTTGAGGATTAAAAAAGAATAATGTGTAATAATGCTCCATATTTTAAAATTAGCTATTTTACGTTTAAGTGAACACGTAGGTGTAGAAGGATTCAACGTTGAATAAATATTTTAAGCTATCTAAATCCGATTGTCGCAAGAGTACAGTACTTGTTATGCTGATACTGACATGTTCTAACTATTACATAAGACGGTTGCTAATTAGGGTCGCTTGTGCAACTGGGTGGGCTAAAGTTAATATCTTTAACTATAGCTTAGCTGCAAAATGTTTGATCAAACCATACTACTACGAGTATAATTGGTTAATTGTAATAATTATACGATAATAAAAGTTTATCTGCAAGCTCAAGGATGAGATTTGCTTGAACATATATTTGTATTTTTACTCATCATCCACTTTCTTCATTATATAAGAACTGGTTGCGTCTAAAACAAAATTTTTAATATACATTAATCATAATTACATCAGTAAAATACTGTTACATGGTACTACAGCATACGCACAGATATTGCTTAGCGGTGAAGGGAAATCATAACATAATATGAATCAATTGTAAAGTGTGATTTAGGGCACATATTGCGGCAAGTTATGCGATAACACATCAAAACTAGGTTACAGAAGCTGTATTCACACTTTGGGTATATAAAGTAAAAACTGAATGTCGGTGATAGTATACCGTACTTCTTATCGAATAATACGGCTAGCAATGAAGAGGGGAGTCTTGTTTTGCTGCATTCACTTTCTGTTTTGAAAATTCTTACTGCGCAACGGAAAACGGTGCAGTTAATTTTGAGGATTATAATCCCCATGACCGTCATTCATAGAACCTGTAACAATAAAAATTTTCTTATGATGTTTTCTATGTCCTATCAACTGGCAGTGCAGGATTGGTTTTGTTTTTATAGTACACCGACAATATTTTTTAAGGCACCGATTCTTATCAATATTACATTGCATCTAAATATAATTGCAATAATCAGCAGTTTAACTTAGCTACAAGAGAACAGATTTTATTCATGCAAAATTATTGAATGCTTTAATTTTCGAGATGTTTCAGTTTGTAGTATCTGTTAAATAACTTTAATCCTCAGTTGAATATAATTTCGGTAATTATAGACCATAATGTTATTAACTTGATTAAATCTTTAATTTTCGGAAACACTTATGCGGTTTTATATTTCAGAAATATCATTATAAAGTTCCTTTAAAAATACACTACTTGTATTATATAATTTACATCATCATCAATATTAAAATTACAAGAAAACACGGCCCAGAGACATGTTATAAGCGTTTCTCTTCTTATCCTGTAGTAATGTTGCTACAAGCTGTTGCTAGAATTAAAATCTAATCAGACCGGGTACTGCAATAAAGCTAGAAATTTCGATGAATTCTAAACGGAATTATCTTATTTTTCATGATATACCGCACTATAAGAAAGTTTGATATTGGTAAAATAAAAGCCGAGATTTTTTCTTAGCTGGTACCACTGACATGTTTCGAACTTGGTTAAGTCGGGGGCCAGGATAACTGACAACCTCCGATTACATGTATATGCAGATGATATACGGATTGTCCACCCTCCACGCCATTATTGATCACTACGAAGCAGTATAGTGAAGCATAAAATTTGTTAAAATTCATAAGATATATAATGTTACGAATACAGCTACATCAGCTACTGGCGAACTGTTAAACGGAGACAGCTCACTACGAATACTGGATTACTAATGCAAAAACAAAGGGTACAGTAGCAAACCTTTATAGTGTAGACAATACCGGTAAATTGAAGAGCGAATTTCAGGTATTGCAATAATAATTTAGCGTTGTAACGATTGTTATTGATAAGATTTACCAATTCTATAGCCTTTATCTAGACCTTCTTTCTTTGCAGTTTCTTTGGCAACGTATAATAAATGACCTAATAGCTGAAGTTAACACTTACTAGTTAATTTAAGTAAGTAATACCGAAGAGTACGGTTAATGAATTAAATCAGGGTCTGAAGATCTAACGATAAAAAATCAAACTAGATTAGCTGGCAGGGTCCATTTACCTACATTGAAGTATGCATCATTATATGCTGTGCCACAGATATCTACAGTACGAGCATAGCTGCGAGATCCTATTCATTAATAATTATAATTAGCGTATGTTGTTAAAATTTAAATTAAATTAACAGGCAATGCTCATGTATCTACTGTTCATAGATAGTCATAGTATGCATTATGTGCCGCACAGCTGGTGTATAGGTTTAGATTCAGTGATTGATTGCACGAAAAAGATAACTAACTATGAATTACATAGGTCGTTGGTTGCTTTGAAGCCGTGAAGTATACACAGGCATACTACAGTACAGTATCTTTTTAATTGTTGGTCAGTGAATGATAATTTAATATACTCGTATGCATGGTACGAATTAAGGAGTTGTCATAGTATTGTATCATGTCTTGTCTACCATAAAATCCATCAAAGGGTTAATTAAGTGGTAGACTGACAGAATGGTTGCTTAATGCATGAGATGAAGTTCGACATGCTGGTCAGTACATTATAAAATACAGATATAATACGTATTATAAAAGTCTAAAAACTTTAGAAAATTGTTAAACAAAGTGTTCTAAAATGATCATCAGGTAATAGAAATAGTTGTACTGTAGGTACATTCGTACTTTTGAGTCTTCTTTCACTGCCAAGCTGAGTTGCGAGATGTATTTTCTAGGGATTACAAGAAAATGTGTAGGAGCCACTGGATCGACATCACGGAATGCTATACACTACAAAAAAAAATAAATAATAAAATGCCCATTTGGTATTACAGCATATAGTGTGTTCCGTAAATTGTGTAACATTAAAACGAGAACATAATTGTTACTGATAAGTCATAGTTGTAGGTGTTCAAGATAAATGATGACTCACATCATTGTCTTCGTATAATATATCAGCAGGTATATGTCCTGATAGAATCTTTCCGAATATTGTTTCATTACCACATGAAGATGGATGTTGTGAACCTGTTATTTCACAGGCTCTTTCCAGTCTGCATGAGTTGGTAAATGCTCGATTAAATTGGTTGATATACGGATATTTATTGTAATTACCATAATTCTTTAGGGATATATTTAAGCGTGAAGTTGAGGCAAGGCAATGTCGTATCATATTTGCTGCTAGTACGTACGTGTACCCCTCGCTCGTCGCGTACAGTAAGTTATCGCAGCCTATCGCAGTTCGCTCATTACCGACTTTACAGTATTTTGCTATTTGCGGTAATGTACTGTACTGTACAGTACAGTACTGTACTATTTCCTCACAGTGTACACTCACTGTACTGTACTGTACTGTATCCTAATATCCTATTACTGTAAACAGTGTACAGTATCATGGTTCCATTGACTCCCTTAAAATAAGCGTACGGTACTGTACTTTGGTGCTTTTGTTGACATGCGTAAAAAATAGTATGGAGAACCTACAGTACAGTACAGTACAGTACAATAAATACACATACTGTACCGTACTCTTCAATACTGTACTGTAGTGTAAGCTTTTAAAAACTTTACAGGTTCTTATTTCGTGATTTCATGCAATGACGGCGTTTGGTTTACATTTTGGAGGAACTAATTTGACATTGGCTGTTTGCAAGGTAAATTGCGTTATAGCAGTTCTAAAAGCTGATAAATATGGAACTGTCAGGATGCGTTGAGTAATGCTATTCATGTATTCCAGATCATGTTGATTAACATGTTGAATGTAGTAAAATTGAGTAGGATTTGGTAAAACCTGCAAAGATGTACAGTAACATACACTATACGAGATGTACTGTACTGTATGTTGTACAGCAAAAGATATACAGTCCAGTAATACTGTACTTTACGACCCTTAGTGTACGTAAGAGAATTCGCCACGTCGGAGAACTCTACTCGCTCGTTATACTTCGCGTGTACCAACAGTACTTATACCTTTCACTAAATGGTATTTTACTAGGTGTACAGTAAGTTATGTATAATTATAATACAAGCATATTAATATATTACAAGTGCTATCATTTTATTAATCAAATCAAGAATAAAGTTAGTATTTTCAGTTTATCTTTGCTCAACGAATATAACGTTGTTACAGTACGAGTTTAATGGCGTGCTGCCTTTGGCAGAATATGCAGACAGTATATGTTATATGGTACTCTACTGTACAGTACACTACAGTAACGGACAGTAGAATGCTTTACGCTATGCGTATTTTACTGTTTTAACTTTGCCTATCTACTGTAGCGGCATTTGATACGTGAATAATATACGACGTATAATTAATAAATTACTAGTAGGCCCATGCTCGTTATACTTCGCGTACTGGCACTGTATAGTTTGAATGTGTATATGTTATGCGCTTACACTTTCTATTTTACATCATATACATTAAAGTTACATGAGTATATAATCGGATCAAATTGATCCAAATAACATCATGACCCTATCTTATGAAGTTTTCCTAGCCTAGAAATAATAGTATTGCTTTGTAACCTTTTAGGATGGTCAAACGGAAATTTTAGCAAATAATGATGGCCATCGATCAACGCCTGCTGTGATCGCTTGTAAAGGAGCTCACTATGTATGAATATTCGATCTGTGAATAGGCTCGCAATATTTTTACGTTATTTCTTATTCGTATAATGTAATCCAGCTGCACTAAATCATCCATCTCTGCTGTTAAGAAACCTGATTGATAGTTTCTGGTTTACCATAGAAATCAGTAAAACGACAACTATGTACCTACATTACAATTACAAGGAGCATTAATCAAGCCGTCTTATTTATTTAATAGCAAGTCGTATATAGTACACTTTTAACACAATTATGCTATCTGCTACTTAGCGCTTATTGGGCAATTGCATAATATGTGCTAGAATCAGCTTTGGCTCCTGAATTGTAACAGTTCAGCCTTTTGGCTAATATTATACTGTACTTCTGGTGGGTATATAAACGTGTTGAATATTAACTAGGTTTGATACTAGTACAATCACTAATTTTGGATTGTTAATAGATGAAGTATTACTTTACCATATGGTAGTTAACCTGGAAAGTTGATTAAAGCGTTTTGGCAAATGCATCACGCAACGGTGTTAGAAGTAACTTCGTTAAATTTTTAGTAAATGTAATTATAAATTATTCGAACTGCAGATTTTGTATACTGCTAGCAGCTGTGCTGATTAGTGAGTGAAGTGTTATGTATTTATTTGATTATCAAGTTGAGCTACCCTAGAACACATAGCAAATTATTCTAAGATTTATTACGTCAGGTCGTGTTTACGCATTTTTTTGGTTGTAATCGTAGGCTGTTGGAATCAATTCTGCGTTAAATTACAGACCTGGTGAAGATATAATAGTAGAAAATATTCGTTCTATTATCGGCCTAAAGTATGCGAATGCAATAAACTATTATTTTATTGTAATGCGATATGTGATTTCTAGAATTTTTAGATATTTATATTTATAGTAAAGGTAACTTCTATATCTGTTCGTACCTAAAAAATTTTTGAGGTCTCGCAAGTTATTACCGATGTACGATAGAATTTATATAATACTTAAATGTTTGGTGTTTACTATATTGATGAAGATCGGAGGATTTCAAAGTACAAGAATTCGTTCGTAAATCCAAATGTAAGGTAACGTGACAGTTAGAGCGGGTATACGCGTGGTATTAATTACGGCGACAATGGTGAAATATATTACACCTTCTTAGCTGACACTTTCAATGAAATATTTTTTCTAGTAGTTAAAGAATCAGTTATTAGATAGCTCTAGAATTAAAATTAAATCACCGTATACCATAAATTGACTGTAGATAGAATCCGATGAGGAAGATATTATTTTCAAATTTAAAGAAAATCTGAAAGATACTTTTACGTTGTCTCGGCTTGTAGTACTTCTGCTACAGAAAATGAAAGGTATATGTCGATAAACTGTATTTATCTTAAATTGTAGTAGCTATCAAAGGGTTAAGTAACCTAGGATCTAACAAAATATAACTATACTTAGCTTTGAAACATAACCATTAACTTTGATCAGTGTATTCGTACTAATTAGAAATTACGCAAACTTACACCCAAGAAGAACCTATCCGGGTCGTTTTAGCTGTACCCGTCTATTATAAGGACGTGCAAATACTGGCACTGAAGTAACTTACGTACTTGTGGACTTACTAGTTACTTCAAATTGCATATCACTGTCAGATTGACTAAAAGCTAAGTGATTCGCCAATTCCTAACTATTATATCCTTCTAGGGCCGCCGCTGAAGAAGTTGGATTTAACGTTCTTCGATTTGTGAAAGAACCCTGCGCTGCTGCGTTAGCGTACCAGATAGGACAGAATGACATATACGAAAATGGGTAGGTTATTCTTCATTCATAATGCAATCCATTATTTTGTAGTACTCTTTCAGATACCTTTTCATAACTTTATCTATACAATTTTATTTTATGCAATTTCTGTGTAATTTTAGATACTACCTAATATTTCGTCTGGGGGGTAAGAGCACAGATGTAACTATATTGAGGGTAGACGGAGGATTATATGAGATATTAGCTTACAAAAACGAGCAAAACTTTGGTGGAGAAGATTTTAGTTGCACTATTAGTGAATGTTTAATAAAGGAATTTGAAAAGTATGGGCTAGTTTCAAAGTAGTTATATAATTATAATTTTTTTTACCTTGTTGGATTCATTTATATTTTCATTTATTACAATAAATTTTGTTTAGAAAATGGAATGTACAGATCCCAAGGGACAGTCAACGCGCTCTCAATAAATTCTTAAAAGCTGCTGAGCAATGCAAACAAATCCTATCGTTATCTCCTACTGCAACTCATTTCATTGAATCCGCGTATGATGGTATCGATTACCAGTGTAGTATTAGTCGAACTAAATTTGAGATGCTATGCAGTAAACTATTGGAAAAGTGCCTTAACTTAATCGATAATACCTTGAATGATACATCTTTGACCAAGACTGATATTGCTAAGGTCGCAAAAAACGCTTGCGATTTATTACATTAAAGTAGCAGTCTATTAATATTATTATTTAACGAAAATTAATCATATACCGTTGTATAGTTTCAGATTTAATGTCGTGATAATTTAATGTAAGTCATTAAAGTTAATAATATTTATACATAGATTATTCTTAGCGGAGGATCATCACGTATTTTAAAACTCCAAGAAATAATTAAAGCCAGATTTGACATCCCAGTCTGTGTAGGTATAAATCCAGGAGAGGTCATTGCTATCGGTGCCGCTGCACAGGTTGGTTAGCTGAAATCTTGGAGAGTAATTTACGTAAAGAATTTATGTTTAGCTGCATTCGTGATTAGTCACTGATTATTCTTCCTACTCGTATGTTAATTATACAGGGAGGGCTTATTTCGAAAGAATCTTCCGACTGCAGTGAGAAGACTTTATCAGTCCTTTGCTCTCCGTGTGGTATTTGTGTCTCGGTAAATATCTCTAGTCATTTCATAGCATAGAATAGGCGATAAATAATAGAATCTTAGTTAAAATAGAATAAATATAAAGTTTGTTACGGTATTAGGACAGAGAAAGTGATCTTATAGTGGACGACGTGCAGGTTATTGTTCCCAACCTTTGTCCTCTTCCTTTCCGAAAGAGAATTCCGCTGCGAGAAGTCTGTGTCGAGAATCCTCTAGTTTGTATATATGTACATCAATTGCTTCGATCCGACAAAGAGTACGAAATTCGACCAATAGCAAAGGTATTCGCTACAGTTGGGTTTCTTACAATCTATGTAATCTTTATATGATAAGACAATTTCTGAATCTCGGGTTTTCCGCCGTAGTTGGTATTAACCGATTTATCAAAAGACGATGACAACCGCTTTATAATTGATGTGGAATATAAACGGTATGACAAACTATAAATATTCTACTCGTTCGATTGTATTCATGAAACACCCAGTTTTTTAGCTGATCTACTATTAAATAGTACGATTATGTAAAATGTGTATATAGTACTTGTAAACTCAATATTATACCCTAGTCCTTTCTAGACAACCCTTAGATGATATATTTAAGACTATTTTTGTTCGTAAATTGTTCTATTAATTATCTGTAATCGCACTTTATTTTCCTGAAAAGTTTCTAGTGATGATATCAGGGATTGATCATTGTTATTTACGATCACTGATATTATAGGGATGGAGAAATTAAAATAGAACTAATAGAGACCATTTCAAAACAAGCAACATCCTTAACTATCGGCACCGAGAAGATAGAGTGAAGCGCAAAGTCAGTAATAGTAGCCATAGAGAATACACGTTGTGATTGCATAATCGTATTTGCGTTATCTTTGTATTTGAACTTTAAATTAATAAACGTTCGTGAGCTAGACTTGTTACGGCTACATTTATGGTGTTGAACGCTATGAGATAACCAAATTTTTACATTTTCTTAATAAAATACGTTTCATTGTCATAATGAGATCTACTGCTCTCATAAAAAGCCTCGAAATGGTAGCTAAATCATCTTTCATTAATTATACGATATTAAGTTCTTATTCAAATGTAAATTTTGCTATTAGTTCGATAATTTTGTATTATCGTAGTACTGCAGTCAACTGTACATCATATTCAATGAACGAACCATGGTTTGACACATGAAATATCGTCTACTGGTAAAAAAATACGTATATATGCCATAGCAATCATATTAAAATTTTCTGTTGCTAAAAATAATTTGATTGGACTGTTTAAGATTATTCACGTAAAGTAATACGTATGCTATTTAGTTTTAATCTTAAACCAAAAAAATATCAGAAATGAACATTACTATAGCACATTATGGAGAATTACATATTTGTGTCGATTAGAAACAGAATATAAGAAATATAGAATTATGGCTAAAGTAAAGCTCATGTCGATGTTTCTTACGTATAATAGCACCAAATAGCGCTGCTTGTATGTTATCAGATTACCGTATAACCGTAAAGATGATTAATCGATTTAGCTATGAGATCAATATCAGTATAATATTCATATGAATATTGACAATTCGTAAGAAGAAATGAAATTTTAATGCTGCATACTGTATTGCAAAGAACTAACCGAGTTAATTAAATGAAAAATCGCCAAATGGTGCTACAACTATTAGATCACTTAACTACATGTGTAAGTTTTATATCTTTAATTTTGAATAGATATCCGTTAAACTCGAGCCTGCAATGCTATTTAGCGAACTAAGCATATAGTACTAGTAAGCTACAGCATACACAATTTTTACCGAATGCTATGCTTTATTTTTTATTTTTTTAAACGATTTTTAGCACTGTAACGTTTGAAAGGCGATTAGCAATTCTATCGAATTTATACAAAAACATGCCAGAACACCGCTTATATATTGCCCTTTAACATAGTTATGGAATTATTTCCTGACAACCTGCTATGGTATTAGGATACAGTATACAGTATAATGAAGTACGTGCTGACTGGTATATAACTCAGACTAGTTGCCGGATGACAGATCACTATTCATTCCTGAGCTACCTTTAGTAAGAATGAGAAAAGATTTAGTTAAATTTTCATGAGGCTCTGCGAAAGGCAGTTGGATGCCTTGGCATACTATAATTAGATAACTATTGTAATGGATGTATAACTCTGTATCTAGCTGTACATGTAATAACTTTAAAAATCTAATTAAGTTAGCAAGTCTTAAAGGTAAAATTATAATCACGATTTCAAGATTTTCATGTAATCATTATCTACTGCAGTTAACTGAGATTTAAAAAAGAAACAGAACTTATTTATTTGATTCCCAGTGACTATACTCTAACCCAATTTTGGATCCTAACGTAGTGCGATAGTATTACAATGTAGTACTAACGCAAGAATTACTTTCTATAATTATTATTTTAAGATTTCCCTTGTCCTCCTATTTATTAGTCTGTAAAGAATAAAAAATATGCCGTAACTGAAGGAATTGATAAGGTCAATAAACTTGATAATTCGTACGTTTGGATTTTTCAATGAATAAATATTTAATCTATTTTTTTGTTACTAAAATAGTAATTACTAATAAGAAATTACAAGCTATCCGTTCTGTTATCTGCTGAAGAGAAGTTTGTAACCGTGTAGTCAAGGAAAAAGTAATGAATGATATAATGTCTTAATTCAGTATATGGGTTGGTGCTAAGGTAGTGATCTCCAAACAACTTCGTTAAACCCGCTATTAAGTATATAGCAAATAGGAAAATTTATATTAACTAACAAAATGTAAGCCGCAACTTAAAATCATTAAAAGTTGCTAAATAAAAGCGAAATGGTAAATACTAGGCTGATTGCTAATCCTTCAGTTATTTATGATTTTTAATCATCTCCCTATTAAGCGAGCGTTTTATCGTATATGATCATGTACGGTTATAAAGTTTTATAATTTTAAACTTTTCCAATAATCCAACAAAATATAAAATTTCGTGGCCTCATTGTTTTTTTTAGGCAAGTATATACGAATATTTGTGTACTATTTATGTACCTTATGACATTCAGTATTTTTAAGGCTAGTCGTTTCTTTACAAACTTGATGATCAATACTTACAATAATCTATTACGATTGATATCACGTCTTATTGTGACGATTTATATAAGCCTAACTAATTATATGTAATCATTAAAATAATATATGAGGGCTATTATTAATCCAATATTAAAGCATTTAACAAAGCTCGGGCATATTTTTCAGAAAGAAATATTGCACCAAACAAAGTGATGTTATTTAATTGCTGTAAATAAGTTGCTATAATGGCGTTGTAAGAGTGGTATTTCCGATTGATTAATCTTCTATTTCTAAAACAATAACGAAAGTAATTCCAGGTGTTTTTCTTCCCATCACTTTACAATATTAAGCCGAGTCATGTACTATACAAATTGCTCATATGGGTGAATAATGTCATCCTAAACATGTTTTTGACGCGTTAAAAAAATATACTTTATGAATACTTATGATCAACTGGCATCAAGTAAAAAATACTCCTTAAATTTAAATCTCCTGTTTAGTTTTGATATACTGTAAATACAGAACGTACTGTAATGGAAATAAATAATTGCGGTATTAAATATTAGTATCGATCGGATGAACTCTTTAGTGATGGTACCGTGCTATTTTATAAGAAGCTAACACAAACAATACTGGTAATCACTATAATAGTATGTAACGGTTTTATTTGCTCATTCTTGAAGTCTCATATTAAACATTTTTAATTAAGAAGTAAACTGTGGCTTTGATAAAGTAGCAAATGTATAATGGGTAGGCTAGAGTGGAAGGTAAAATATTATAATTTAGCCAATCGCATCACTGCTAAATAATTTAATAAGTAAGGAAATTACTTCAAGCTTTTAAATTTAAGTTAATTTGATCATCAATATTTAACTAAGAAATAAATAAATAATAAAGTTTCATCATCGCGATTATGGCATTCCTTCGTATAGATTTTAGAAATAAGTGGAGCATATATTATTTTCTTAAGTTCATACAATGGTCTTTGGAGCTTAAATAATTTACTAATTAATCTTTTAGAACATACGATGTGTATAAATAGAACATACGATGTGTATAAATATTGAAGTTTTGGAGTAGTAACCTCATTACAAAATTGCATCACTAGTAAAACTGGTGGACAAATAGTGTTATATCAAATAATTTGTCTCAGTAAAATTATTACCAAAAATTACTATTCATGGACCATAAGATAAAAATTTTAGCATTGATAGTTATTGCTATTGCTGGCCTATCTTCAGGAAAATCGATGGTAAGTCAATGTTGATAAGAATAATAGCATTCTATTCATTTTTAATTTTAAAACTTCTTTACCGTACTTGACATATGTCTCAAAATTAATACGACAAGAACTTCGATTCCTTCTAAAATTCGCTTTATTACATGAATAAAACTAGCCACTACCATTATCTACGTTTGCAGCGCCAATCAACACCTTTTCTAAATATTAGGCACCTGTATAATCTTACTGTCTAATCTGTATACATGATCTATTTTGGGTTACACACTATACTCTTTAATACATTATTCGTTCTCAATTATTTTGCCGAGTAGATTTTATGTTCAAATACTGTATGGAGTAGATATATTGATCAAAACCATAATTAAGTTATTGATGGTACATTATCTTCATCATAATTATAATTGATCATTTCAGTTTACTACAATACAAGAAAACATATTTGTTATCCAGCGACATAGAATCGAATGTTTGAATATAATATCGAAGGTTATTGTCTTATACTGTATGATACTCTTGCGATAATTTTGAGATTAGCCATAAATAAGATAAATTTACTGCTGATGTTCGATAGAATAGAAGATAGTGTAAAAATCTTACTATTAAATGAAAGATTACGCTATATGTATAATCTGGTACTTAGACAGCAATGCTTTAGTAGAATTTAAACAAAAATTGATAAGTTTAGACTCATAGTGAACACTTATAGCTACTTCTTTAAACTTTTCTTTTAAGTTTTTCCGGTAACATCTACCGCTTAAATCATTATATTTTAGCGAATCATTTAATATTGCTTTCAATAGATATTAGACTTTATGAATTTATACTAATTTCTTATTCACCTATGAGTGCTCTTGTAGTAAATCTCTAAAAATATCAGATTAGTTTTATTGATGACATAATCAACTCTAATTGACAAACATAAACTTGAAATTTTATTATGCATAAATTATTATATTTGGATGTTAAAGAGTTGTTTAACTAAAAAATTCTTTTTCTTTCACTCTTAAACATCGCTTCTAGGATAAAAATGGGCGAAATACTGTTTCTCTTTGGACAGTTAGTATACTCATATATGCACATATAGATAGATTGAAATGATCTAGTGTCGCAAATTACCTATGAGTAAATCGTATTATTTTCTTTTATTGTCTATCTTCCCCGGATTACCGATTACTTATGCATTATTTTAATGTTAAACTTGACACAGTCCGCAGCTAGAGATTCTAAACTAGCCGAAAGGGTAAGTAATTATGAATGTACCTTTTAATATAATATTAAATATTCCAACGAGTTTACCATTACATTTTTACATTTTAAGAGAATCATTCAGTAATGATAATTCAACGTAATTAGTATGACCAACATCTATAGTATACTATAGCATGCAATACAGTATACGTACTGTACATATACATGTATTGGCACTATTATCAACAAATCTTGAATGCGAGATGACAATTTTTCGTCATCACTTTTGTATTTTCTTTAATTATTTAGTTAACCGCTTAAGTTATAATTAAGTGCAGTAATCCAAAACTCACTGTGGAAACAAAAAAAGCTTTAATAACATTTAGAATAACAAGTTGTTCGGTTGTTTAAAGCAAACACATTTGTTAAATATAGAACGATCAACGAAAAGGCTATATCTATTGGGAAACCAAACGCGATGTTAGTCAAATTTAAAATTATTATGTCCTTTTTACAGTATTTTCATCCCAATATATTATAATTACGCAGTTGCTACATCATTCGTGCGCTTTCTTAATTTCAAATTCGAAATCCTATTCATTGGCTTGATTTAGAATACTCTAATAACATTATGTTCATTTATTGGTTAACAGTCGTGCTTTAAAAATGTATTTGATATATATTTCTACTTATTTTAAAAGTTTTCATGCATATGTAGTATTTAATTCAATTAAATTGTAGTTTGCGCTAGTTTTTGAAATACTTAAAATATATTATAATTCAGTTAAATCATTACTGTTCATATATATTAATTCAATATTTAACTAATTTCTTATATAATTATGCCTTCAAATTAGGAAAATCCTGAGGTGAGCTTCTTATCGTTATAAATTCTTGTTCACAAATTTTATGAACAGTTTATTAATTAATCGATTTTCTTAATTTATACCGCTATTTATTAATCTATTTTACCTAAATGATATCCAGAATTGGCCGTTACTTATGTGCCATGTATTACGATCATATCTGATATCTACAGCTATAATTCAAACTTAATTGATCTTTGCATATGCCTGATATTCTATATAATTATTGAATGTTATAATTAGGAAACTGTATTATAAATGCTCATAATCTCACTTATTCGATAATCTTTACACATTTAATATCGCATCTTAAGTAATATGAAACGATTACTACTTAGAAGATTAATATAAATCGGAACAGTATATCATTACCGTTTACAGATATTAATCATTCGACATTTAATCGGTTCTTACGTATAGCTATGCTACTAAATTAGGGTAATCCTACCGTGAGCGAGCTTTCTTAACATAGGAAATTATCTTGCCAATATCGCCATAACTAACAAAAATTTATATTTCTTAATTTATATATCATCACGTGTTAATCTATTTATACCTGAATGACATAATCCAGAGCTTGGCATTTTTTAAACGCAAGGTATTAAAATCAAATCTAATCTCTATATTACAAATCTAGGCTTACTTGATATCGATATATTAAATTTTAAATTTTTCTGTTTATGAATCTATATTCATTTTGGAAATACTGTAATTGTAAATGTAGCATTTTATTCCTGGTCATAGATGATCACTAATATTTCTAAGTCCTTATATAATAACTTGTCTTACCTTCACTTACCTATAAATAATGGTTCGGAGTTTAATAAAACGAGGCATAAGTCACTTATTTCTAAAATACTTATACGTAAATAAGACGTATATTGATAGTATTGATATCAATTACGTACGCGTATACAAGTGACTGACTATTTAATTAATTTCCTATGTATGGCTACACGATGAAATCAGGACAATTTATTGGTTAGTAGACCATAACTATAAATTCATCATTTCTCTCTAAAGCATAGAATTGTTGCTATTTTCTAAATTTAAGGCTATATGATACTATTTAAATTCATTGGTGTCTTTTCCTCTAAATTTAAGGAGGATTATCCTTTTTTCGGAAATAAAAAACGCCAAGATTATCCTTTTTTTGGAAATAAAAAACGCCAAGATTATCCTTTTTTCGGAAGCAGAAAACGCCAGGTCAGCTTCTATGATTGTTATAATATATATTACAATAAACAGTAACGAAAATTGATATTTAGAAGTTGCCCATTATAAAGCTAAGCGTAGTAATTTCAACAGGCATAATTAACAATTTTTTAGAATCATTCTATCAATGCTTATCTGTATTCAAACAGTATATATTATTACACATTGTATCCGTATTGTGAATCCAAAGCAAAGCAGCCATTATTAATGAAACACCATAATTTGATGGCCATATTGACAAATAATTGAGATTGCTTCTCTTTAATAGTGTGCAATCCTCTCCTGCAGTATTATAGGCATAGATTCATTTCCTACATTAAAATATCGTTCTTTATTTAATGATGCCGTTGACTGTACTGTACGTTAAGCATACAAATGTAAATTATTTCCCCCAAAATTCCTATTACTTTACACACTTATTTTCATTAATATTATGGGCTGATTTCCATGTTCTTACATGGAAAATGGTGAGCTATTAATATTATTTAATAAAGTGAAGATCAATTAAATGAATAATTGAACTTTATGCTCCACTTGTATAGAACTTAAGGGAAGATAAAGTGGACAGTTCGGTAAGTTATTTGTAAATAATGGTTGCAAATTATGTAATGATACGCATCGTACAGTATTAATATAGGAATATAAAGTGTTACTGGTTAATATCGCTCCTTTGAAAGCAAAAGTTTAATCTATCTGAATCGATAAACATGGCTATTATAGCTTAAAGTTATGATTATAATTATTAAGAGATATAATTATTTTAATTAGGATGATATGTGGGATTTCCTTGAGAGAGATGTAAGTATATCACTACCATTTAGTCTGCTAAGTTTATAAATTTAACCAAGGTGAGTATATAAAGTGGTTACCAATAGTTTTGCTGTATGACTGCATAAATTTATGAACATTGATTATGCTAATAATGATGAATACTCAGTCCAATTAAACAGTATAACAGCAATCAGGTCAGCAATTGTATAGCTGTTGATTTCAATTAAAATGATTTACATCGTAGCACTATCTGTTTAATGTTTTAATGTAGATCATTCCTTTTTGGAAGAGGAACCGATTGGCCTCCATTAAGAGGTCAAGAATGAATTAATGGTCCTAGCGGGTATCGCTACTTTATCTAAGTAAGTGTGCTGTTCAAGTTTATCGATTTTATTAACTTAAATTTTCAATCTAAATTATAAATTAATAACTGTAATCCAACATTTATTATTATACGCATTTTTAACTTACTATCTTTACATAAATTTTGAAGTAGTCACCTAGCAATCACAAGCATCGTTACAAAGGATAAATTTGGACATTGTAGTGGAAGTTTGAAGTTTAATGTGTCGTAACATGATAACTCGATTATTATGGACTCTTGTAACAATTTATTATAGTGGAAGTAATTTCTAGATTAGAAATGAAATCATATGTATATTTATAAATAATTTGGAGACTTGAACTATTTAAATGTAGAAAAGATCTATGTCCCTGCTTAAAAATAAAATCGATGCAAGATTAACTTATTTCTAAGACGGTATATACTGTTTGTTTATGTAGAGTTTTTAAGATTTAATGACATAACAATCACCGAATGTTAATGTTTAGCAGCCCGCCCACTACTTCTGCCTTAATTTAGTTATACAGTTCAGTATATGTGAAGATTAATGTACTAATTATCTCGGTATTAACTCTAGCCTTTGTGAGAATATCTACTTTATCGCTCGAACACCTAGTTATCTCTAAGTCCAATGAAATATATTTATATACAGTATGTACCCTCCTTTGCATAGTACTGTGCATCAGTGTATGATTAAGTATATAGAATGTTAATGCCTTAACGGTAACTTTGCAGTATGCAAAAATCCCTAACCGTCTCTCTCTTCAAACTCCCGGCTTTTATACCCTCGACGGCGGATTATACCGTAGGGTGTATGTAGAATCTGTAGTAAACCCTTCTAATACTTGGAAGCCCTAACCATCGCGGTTCTTCCTTATGGTCCTAACATAGCTATTCTGTGTCATATTGTAGGTTCTGCACTACTGTATTTACACCCTAGACGGAGTATTACTGTAGGGTGTCTGCAGAATCTCCAATCAAGCCTATCATATACTTGGAAGTCCTAACCATTGTGGTTCATCCCCATGGTCCTAGCATAGCTATTCTGTATCATACTGTAGGTACTGCACTAATCTTAGCACTTTCGAAATGTCAGTTATGTACTGTACAAGCAGTGATACGGTCGGTGTTCCTTCTTTAGTAGCTTCTTGTATAAGTCTGTTTGTATATAACAGTATATACTGTTATAGAATGCATAGACTAATACGTATTAATACCTATAAGTACAGTACTAGTAATATCGCCAACCGCTTCGCCGTCCGTTTATGTAAGTTAGGATAGTTTAGTAAATAATTCAATATATGCAGCACAATTCCAGCTGTAGTCAAGACGGATAGTTTATGTACTTTATCTTTATTTACGCTCTGGTGTATACTCCTGACGTACGTATTTTGGACGTATACAGCACTTGAAAAAGGAAAAAATACGCGTATGGTTGGTTGGGTACCAGGCTCTACTGGATATGTTGTTTAGGTATACAGTAATTAGTGCACAGTATATCTCACTGGATACTTAGAGCTGACTTGTGAACTTAATTTACGCGCATTCTCTCCTTCCAATTAGCCCTATTCTTCTGACATAACCGAGCTAGCACGTTAAATCAGCACAATTTGGTATCTGACTTGCTATCAGTTATGACTTAGTAAACTGAAAAGGCTTCACATCTCTGATAACATCGATGCTTCAGTACCGTAAATTGAAGTAAGATAGTACTCCCTAGCTCTGCCATCGAGCGTTTCATTGCTAGCTTACATGCTTTTGCAGTCATTACGAGTATAAATTTTAGAGGGAGGAATGATAAATTCTTCTCTAATAGGAATTTAAGTTTATTACATAAAATTTAAATATACTGACTAGTCTAGAAGGCTCGAACTGAAATTGCTTGCAATTTAAGGGATTATTGCACTATAAAGCAATGCACCATTGGACATGTGAATGGACAGGGATAAACAGTAAATAGGACACTAAAGTATAATGAATGGTTTGACTTCGTCAATTATACTTACAAATATAAGAGACGTAACGATCTGTACTGATTAATTCGTAAATGAAGCAAAAAATAATTTATTGTAGATTACATTGAAGGTACGTCCTGAAATGGTTAATAAATTGATCTTATGTTATTAAAAGCCGCAAGGAAGAACTCGGATTAATCCCATTAACATATTGCTATGGCTTTACTATAATTGCTAACTGGTCCGTTGCTACTTTTTCAAGACATAGTAATAATCACCGATATCTTAAATAGGGAAATGAATGATTCATCAAAAATTTAGCTATATCCAGAAGAGAAATTATTCCAAAATTTCGAAAGGAAAAAATTCTAAACTGGAGGATACTCTGAAATTATACTGGTCACAGTTTCGTAATTAAGCATTGTAACATTATATATTTCGTGGCGTAAAAGACCTTTTACTACGGTAACACCATGTATGATTAACTCAGAGTAATTTAGCGCAAGTAAGGTACTCATTAGGTGATATGAATCATTGCTATTGTATCTACCTGGATGACCGCAGCCATAAGCTACTAGAAGAAGGTCTTCTTTTAGTAGTCCATAGTGCAGCTTAAAATTATCTCATATCCTAACATGGATACGTGACCTAGTTCCTTACTAGCCCAATCTAGTAAACTAATTAAGCTAATTCCTTATGAATGAAACCTTAATCAAGGTTAGGGTTAGGGTTAGGGTTAGGGTTAGGGTTAGGGTTAGGGTTAGGGTTAGGGTTAGGGTTAGGGTTA
>NW_002060968.1:0-1641 GCF_000150275.1 Trichoplax adhaerens
TCAGGTTCACATTTCTAAGGTAATGCCATGACTTGAACTATATCGCGTGAATATAGTAATCTGTATTTATATTTATCACATTCATTGCACAACTAATTTCGCACATTTTAAGACGCATGAAAATTGATTATAATAATAAAGGAATTTGTGATCGTTAGTTGGAATTGATCCAGGTTTAAAATGTCATATGAACATGAAAAACTAATTACCATACTTTGCGACTAGTCGTTTATTGCTATTATTTTTATCTCATCTGCGTAGACTTAGTTCAGTACCGTTTTTAGCACAGGTCTTTAGTTACGTTTAACGCTATTTCAGTTTAAATTATATTGTAAATTCTAAATACTTAAAAGTGGAAATTTAATTTGATCTTAACTATATGCATGATGAATATGTTGTGTGCAACTTTTTAGTACTTATTAATATAATCCCATGGCTTTAATTTAATTACTTGTAGTTGGCGTTAATTCCATTACCTATGTAGTCGTATTGCTTTTCGTACGAATTTGTACGGTATTAGTTGCTAGGATATCGCAAATTTAAGAAGGTTTAGTTTTAATTCTAACTATGTAAATAAATACAATCCCTCTAAAGTTTCTTAGAACTTTTATCATATCTATATAGCATAACAAAATCTATTCTGTCTAGTTTACTCAACATGTAAATCACAGAGTAAATTTTATAGTAGCAGATTTTTTAAATAGTTTCCTTTCGGTTTGAAATGCTATGTAATAGATAATAAACTCTGGTAGACTAGTAAATTTCTTTACAACAACAACAGATCTTACAAATCAAGGACTATGAACTAATTCTATAGATACAACGCAATTAATGAAAGAATAAGTAGCCTAACACGTTGAAAAATAAGATTGCGAACATAATCATTTACACTTATTCAATTTAGAATGCAACCGACATTTTGTAATTAGACTTACCTTCACGTAAACGCAACACAGATATTATTAGCTTTTTAAGCTTAAAAGTATAGTGAATTTCTCACATTGGCTTAGAAGATAATTGTATTTCAAACCTAAACGTGTAATAAGTTACTTTAATTGTGATACTGTCTTCTAATTTACTTACTTGTAACATGAAACAGTTTTTATTCTCATATCTCTCTGATGTACCATGGACTGCTAAAATAAAATCTATGTACATTTAGAATTGATGTAAATCTTATAATAGAAGCGAATCTACGCTAGTTTTACTCAGAATTGAGACTCCTTATATGCTGTTACCATCTTATTAGGTAATGAAAAATTCTAATCTTGCTTATTGCATTCTCATTCCATGTAAAAACTGTATTGCTGACTATTTTTAATATAATATCTTTTCAGAATTTATTGTTTAAATGCTAATAAAATAGAATATTTTTATAGGTTGCCTCAACGCTATCATAAGTTTTAAGTGTTAAGAAAATTAAGTACTCGCATGAAAGTGTGACTTAATCAGGTTTCACTAAGTTTATCTTAGGTATGTATTCCATGGATATTACCTAATGGAAAAAATTACCACGCTGTAAATACAACTGATTTAAGGTGCTGATGCTTTAGATTTTTAAAACGAAAGAAAGATTTCTATATAGCACAGTATTTAATTAAAGATGTCTATAGCTGAGGAAAGTATTGGAAAGATCGTGAA
>NW_002060968.1:5065-11631 GCF_000150275.1 Trichoplax adhaerens
ATTATTGAATTGTTGCTAGTCGTTACTTCATGGAAGCAAATATAAAATTGAGCTTGAATTATGAAATATTTTTATTATATTAGGGTTGTCAAAGAGTTGAACATAATCTAGCAGAGGTACTCAGGAAACGAAATTTGGAGCGCTTTTCCGCTTACTCAAGTATAGCCAATGAAATTAGTGAAAATGAAGGAGTGGCAACAACTCGGCCTTTAAGATTCTAGGATTGGTATGATTAAATAGCATTTGTATAGATAGATTTTATTGCATTACGCGACATTACCATATTGTAGGCGTATGAAAAGATTTTAAATTGAACCTAAGAGCTCTCTACAAGACATTGGTATAGTTACTACATAGTGACTAATATAGTATCAAATCCAATTAGTTTAATCAGTTTGCCTATTATTATTATTGTATTCGGGATATGAGCGCATTTAAAATAAATTACATAACCGAATTTCTTGTCATCATAATGTTTAAAGTTATCTTATGATATATCAATATTGCTATTTATTGAGTTTATAACCTAGAACATTTATATTTACTTGGATTTACAATTGTGCACCGTTGCAATGAGATAGTATCATTAAAACTTGAAACCATTTCATATTATTGTACGTGAATAAAATGAATAAAATATTATTATTTTGATGATGTGATAATACTTTTCATTGATATGATATTGTATATACACACATTCATATATGAAGTTCATATATATATATAACATATACACCAATCTCTTTAAATTGAATAGAAACAATAATTTTTATAGTGTTAATTTCCTTGTAGTTCATTTTTGAGCATTGAATTAAAGCTTGAAGTATAAGGTCATTCACAAAGAATCAAGGATCAAGATTGAATATTTTATCTAGAGTATGCTTGTCATCAACTTATGGTGGGACCGCGCAGCGTATCGGTTACGTTCCCTTAAGTTCTACTATTGTACATTTAACAAAAATTTATCCTTAAGTAGTAAACCGTTTTTTTCGCTACATTTGAGAGACGGGTTTCAGAGTAGGGATAGGAGACGTATTTTTGACAAGCTCTTCGATCTAATTACTAGATGTGTGTAACGAGTGCAATTGAATATACGTATATCATTTCCACTCACAATATTATTCAGCCTATCCGACTATGAAAATAAGCAATTAGACTATCAAATAAGAGGGACTGCAGTATGTCAGTACCAACTGACTAGCGTACAGAATCAATTAACAAAGTTGTTTTTCACACTAATCTATGTTGATTAAACTAGTTTTATTGAGATTATACAATTTTACGTACATTTTAATTATTACCTGTGTACTGGCGAACCTTTTAATAAGTATAAAAGAGCTTAATAATTTATGAGCTAAAGACTATACTGAATTATACATGAAATTGACGTTGGCATTTCTGCTTTGCATGCTTTAAAGCTCAAAGTTCTGATGAGTTAACTCTTGAGTAGTGTAATGATATCTTCTTTAAGTAGCTTAAAGTATTTTAAGGTAGACGATGATAGAAGGTATAAAGGATTTTATTGAGATACAAGTTACAGGCTAACAATGATATGGTTGTTATAGATAAGGTATTTGAGATAGCAGGAATATAGGAACTCACTAACGAGTTAGCGTACAAGGGTATTTATAGGTTTTAGATGGGATTGAGATAATGTCTTTATATGTATAGCATGTCGTCTATATGTAGTCATGATGTCGTACATTATGAATGTAATACAATACAGTACTTAAACGGTATATGATAAGTATTCGTATATTAGGATATTACTATACTAGGCATCTTCTATATAAGATCATAATGTTACAAGTAGAACGAACAGTAAAGCGGACTGAAGAACCAATACATATCAATTAAACTATTTCTCATTTACTCATATAACTTCAATTACAAATTAATTCATTATTTTTTACCTGGCTTAAACTAAACCTACCGTCAGGGAGATACGGGAAATTTCGAAATTACGTGCAAACTGCAAAGTTACACAGTATGATCTACAGCACTACGGTGCAGTACTGTACACTGTACAGTACAGTATTATCGTTATCATACCGATGACGGGCTTTTCGGTACCGTACAGGGCGCTGCCACCACGACACCACATTACTTACTGGCTTAAACTAAACCTACTAGCAGCATTATTGAAGTACCATTGGAAATGAAATATCACTAGAATCATTCAAAGTTATTAGCTGATATCAATGCGAAGGTTTATAACTTGGCCATAATAATTTCAAATTTCAATTCCATTCTTGTAACATCTCGCCAAGCATGAAAGCAAGAAAAGCCTACGCCTATTTATTCGCTTTAATTTTGAGTATATTGCTCTTACTGAATTTTTGGAGTCATAAAAAAAATCAAGACCATTTTCAGAAGCAAGCTATTCAATCAAAGAATATTAATCTCAATCTAGGTAATGTCAGTATGTTAAATTGCGTTTCAGTACATAAGCGGTTGTTGTTGATATTACGTAGCATACTGTCGTAAAGCTTAATTCGACTTTATAAATTAATCTTACCTATTGACATGCATTGCCATATAGTATTATCCATCAAGCTATCTACAGTAATAATTTTTAAACTGTATGTGTAGGTTGTGTAGGCTAATGTAGATGCTTTCGAGTAATGGAAAATTCTATGTTAGTTGGTGGCATTATTTTGGTATAATGCTGTTTGTCGGTAACGTTTACGTTTCTAACTGAGTGATTAGTTGAATTGGCTTCACTGGAGGATCTGCAAGTTTTACTTCTAGTTTCTAACAATATAGTAAATGCAAGAAGTCTGATATTATATCTCTTGAACGTTTAACAACATTTTTTATAGCTATCAAAATGTATTTCAACAGTGCTGTAGACTAGATTACAATATAACATACAGAATATTCCCCTATGAGAAAAGCTACGTTTTTAACAAAGATCATCTATGTCTAATAGAAAAGATCTAAATCATACAAACCACCTTAACAACAACATTTATTTGACAATTGCAATCTTAACGATCTAAATATGTCTGTAAATTCTAATAAATTAAATAAATTGAAAGTTATATGGTAGTACTGAAAAAATAGAGTGAAATAGCTTTAATTACATTTGCATATTTAACATTTTATCTTCAATTTTGAACTATAATCAAATAAGGCAATAACTAAACCTAAAGTATTCAGCTTAGAAACTGATTCAGTAAATATGTTAAGTAAAGATATCACTTTATATATTTTTCAGTTGAGTTATTTGACATTAATTCTTATTAGTAGTCTAGAACACTTGAACTTAGCGTCGCTTTTAGTATAAAAAGCCTTGTGAAAAGTATCGATTGATAATTTTATTAATACTAGTGCAAACTCCCGTCGCTTTGCTGACGGTTTACGATAATGTGCTCATTTAACAGAGGTTCAGTAACTATCAGATCGCTGACTAACGAACATTATCCTCTTAGAAATACTTTTTGTAATATGATATATAGCAATCAAAAATAACCGGGACAGGGGAACTATAGTAGGGTAACACTACGAATTGCAAGAGAGCAATAGAACTAAGAGTACCTACTGATGTGTATCAATCACTTTTCAAATTTCGTTAAGTAACTTTCGTATTAGTATGTTTACCGAATAAGGATGGTTACTATATACAGTATAGAAATCAAAAGTAATTGGGACAGGGGAACTACAGTAGGATAACACTACGAATTGCAAGAGAGCAATAGAACTAATAGTACCTACTGATGTGTATCAATCACTTCTACCTTCTCAATAATATTTACATAAATCCTAGAGATCATTCATTTCTATACCAATTCAAATTTCGTTAAGTAACTTTCATATTAGTAATCGGGACAGGGGAACTACAGTAGGATAACACTACGAATTGTAAGAGAGCAATAGAACTAATAGTACCTACTGATGTGTATCAATCACTTCTACCTTCTCAATAATATTTACATAAACCCTACAGATCATTCATTTCTATACCAATTCAAATTTCGTTAAGTAACTTTCGTATTAGTATGTTTACTGAATAAGGATGGTTACTATATACGGTATTAATGCTATAGTAACAGTAATATACTATGCTATATTAAGATTAGTTAATGGTCCAGAGCACATTACGATAACTAATGTACGGTGATGGACATACCAAGTTAAGATTAGTAGGTACTGTAAGATATCGACAGTGCGGTAGAATGTCCTTCGTACTGTGGTCAATTCTATACCAATCATTATAATGTGTCTAAGAATCGCTGTCGTATGCAAGCAAAGCTTGCTCTGTCGATAAAAACCGTTATAAGAAAATGTAACAATCAAAATGGCTGTATAGAAAACTCTATAAAGATTCTATGTTTATTCAATTTTCATCAGAATATTACATGAAATCAAAATTGAAAGGCCCAGTGGCCACCCTTAGCGATATAACGAATACTATTTTAATAATCAGTACTCTGCAGAAATTACTACCTTAAATTAAACTTTCTATACACATTTTACTTATAAACATACATAAAAATCAACTTTCATTATCTAGCAATGACCGCGAGAGCATTTACCTTAAGTACTGATCTTCGATCAGATCATACCACGAGAAGAGCTATGGCGATCAACTTCAAAGCTTCCTTGGTAAAATTACTTATTAAACAATTTATTATTTTTTATTTACATTCGTTCCACTAAGTTCTAATATTTCATATTACTTCTATTAATATTATTAGCAGCAACATAGTTGTAGTAGAAAAATAGAAATGGTGCGAAAGCGTCTCGACTACATACAAAATCCTAATAATTGCTCTATGGCTAATAAAGTCATATGTGACATTAAGAGAGGTGGTATGGGCTCAACTGTCCATCATTGGGTATTTTGCTTGATGTACGCTTACTACACGAATCGAACCATGCTGATAGATAAAAGAGTATGGGCGTATTATCGAAATGTTACTGGTGTAGATGGTGTCCAACATTTCGAAGATGTATTCCAGCCTATTTCTAAGTGTAAACTTTCCACTGAAGATGCCAAAAAGGCTATCAAATGGACGAGTCGTATTTATGACAAAGACTTAGCTAAAAATAATTCTGATAAGATTCCACAGATTATAAGATTGCAAAGAGTTGGGTTGCTATATCAAAATTTTGGTAAAGCACCTGCAATTTGCCGATATGGTATGCCGAGAAAACTATTTTACGATGTTGTTCAATATAAATGTGATCCTGTAGCTTGGTGGATAGGTGTTCTAGCCCAATACATAATACAACCTAGTAGTGACTTAAAACAATTGATAGATCAATCTCGAAAAGAATTCAAATTTCAATCACCTATTGTTGGTCTACATATTAGGCGTTCTGATAAAAAAACGGAGAACGAAATATTCGATATTGATCGATATATGATTAAAGTGAATGCATATTTTAATGGTTTATCTAAGCGCAAAATCATTATTAAAAGACGAATATTTGTAGTTACTGATGAACCATGGCTTATTGATCGATTAATTACAAAGTATCCACATTATGAATTTATTCATCCTCCGGAAAAACAATTAACAGCCGATACCAATACTACAAGATATTCTGCAATTAATTTAAGATTTTTTCTTCGCGATTTATACCTGCTAGCCGAATGTGATCATTTAGTTGTCACAATGTCATCTAACGTGGGTAGACTTGCATACGAATTACATGAAGTTATTTATAGTCAATCTCGAGGTCGACATTTTGCATCGCTTGATTCAGATTATCATGTTTTCGGATTTGCTGCTAGCGGTGAAGGTCCATGGATTATGCAAGCCAAGAAAGATTGCGCTAGCAATGGGTCTGGTACTATTGATTTACTCAAGGGAGATTTGTTAGATTCGTGTGTATCCATAAAGGAAAAGAAAAACATAGTCTATGGTTATCTTAAACGTTTAAAAAAGTTCGGACACTTCCATCAATCATGTCTTTATTACCTTGCAGATAATCAAGACTATCCAGATTATAGCAAATCAGACGGATGGTATCAGCGGCATATACCTGATATGAAAAGAATATCTACATTAGGAAATATTTGCATGAAATCGTCGATAACTGACATTGGTGTAATATAAATTTACTCTATAAAAAGTATCCCATAAGTGAGATACTACGTTGGTTAAAATGAGAATTTTTTATAGTCATTTAATAGTTACTTACTGTTCAAGGGGCCATTCCAGTTTTAAACTACATGTGTATTAATTTCTTTATTTTATAATTATAATTGACCTCATTTGAAAATGCATTAGTGCTGTATATTGTAAACCAGACTTTTTATATTTTAGGTTAGAATTTATGATAATCAGTACCATAATTTTTTGTTAAGATACTGTGAGTTTGTAATTCAAGCGATGTACTCGTATTTAGTCAATCGAATAAATATGTGCTAATTTTGATCATTAATTACAGTAGAACATAAAAGTTACTTTATAACTATGCTACTTTTTTTGACATTAGCATTGACAGTTGATGTTTTAGCGTGAAGTTGTACGATAACTGTACGATTATAGCCAACATTATAGTGCTTTACTGTCATGTTATAAATCTCCTTTCTCTGTAGATAGAAATTGTAC
>NW_002060968.1:11681-29605 GCF_000150275.1 Trichoplax adhaerens
ACTAAAAGATTTTGTGACTTTCTAGGTATTTTCTATAGTAAATTAAAATAGTTACATACTAAAAGCTATAAAGAACTCTGCTTTTAGTCCTTTAATACACTATATTTGAACATTTTGCATTATAATTAAATTAATGTAGATGAGCATTTAGAATACATTGTGTTGTTATAGATCACTTATTTACGTGACTCTCATCGGTAAAATTTATGCTTTCTGTAGCTTCTACTTCGTATTAAGTTAGGCTATTATAATTAGTAAATAAAATCACTTCCCAGTACACAATTGCAAATTTCTAGCATAATATCGTATCTTCCATCTTATTATAGAAATTTCAAACCGGTTAAACGTAGAAAGCATGAAATAACTTCAAAGTTATCCGTTAGTACCATATTGCAGCTAATAGCAACATTTCGCAATAGGTCATATTTCATCGCAGCGCAGCGAGGATTCTGACGTCTATACAGCGCCTCTAGTACTTACATGTTTACTGTATTTGAATTCGGCCTTTTGTTAATATGATCATGACTAGCGCTATAGGTGGTATTGTTCTGTATCACTATTTAAGAGAATTTTATGAATAATTGTCACGATCAAATTAAAGAAAAGCCTAGCCAAGGTGACGAGAATCTAAATATAAGTTGGAAATTTGCATTGAGGCACATAATGCTCATCCATCTGCATTATCTACGTTATAACTGATCTTTTCATTCAGTTATTCGTTCCAATATACGCGTAGTCTATTAGAACCAGCCCATGTGGTATATTCCAGAGCAGGGACATAGTCTGGGCTGTTACCCGGTACCAGTTAGAACACATAGAAATGGTTATGTTTGGCTCTTTATTAATTTAGTGCAGAGGTTCAGAAGTAGCCGGATTTATAAAATTAAAAAGTGGGATATTCTGTATCAGTGAGTAATTCCGATTTATTTTTTATGAAATAGTTGGACTAAGCGAATAATTCTAGAGCTTTTGCGTATTTGTTTAATTAATCTGTTAACGTTTATAAGTCCATTCGAAGCTATTCGTTAATGGCGATAAATCATGGCTTTTTCATTACTACTTTTTTTCATGTTATGTTAGACAATATTCATCTCTATTTCATAATTTAGAGGCTAAAGTCCAGTATACATAGAGATAGAATACTTTTCATTCGAATTTGTATTAGAGTTTTCTAGTAGGTGGGATACTGATGCACGTAAGTTTAAGTATTCATGTGTTTCAAATCGAAATTTGTAACGAGGAAAAGTTAAAACTATTATATAAATTATTCTACGAGTCTACCATCAGGTTGTTCTCCCTGACATTAACCTACAGTACGACTCTAAATACCGATGATCACCTATCATCAGAAGGAACAGTAACACCACTAATCTCTCTTAGACTTAACTGAACCCAAACTTTATTGAAAAATTAGTTAAATTATAGTGAATCGATATTAACATAAATTATCAGTTTCTTGATAATAATATAAAACTATACAATTGTCTATTAAAAATATGTAAAACTTCAAAGATAGCGGTATGTAAATACATTCCTAGAAAGATTATCTTATGAAATCTATGTTACGATAGCTACGTAAAAGTTACTCCGTAACAACATGTGATTAAAAGCGCTGCCGCATCTCTGGACAAACAGCACAGTTCTGATATTTGGTCTTCCTGAGACCAAAATTTGCTACATGAAGCGGCTAGTTTTCATGATAATTAGCTTAAACAAGAGATCATTGCTAGAAGTTCAACTACATTTGATGTAGCATTAGAACCATTTATCGAAAAGTAAAATAATGCAATTTATTATCCGTAAAATATGTGAAAAATAATCTGATAATAATTTATTAGGGAATAGACGTAGATTATTTGATTCTGGGTTGAGCGAAGAAACTGCCTATTTTTTCAAAATTTAGGGATGAAACTCGAACCAGAAATACCTCCTTGAAATGTAGAATTGATAACACTACTTTAAGTAAAGAAGCAGTTCAATTCAATAATACTATCCATAATTAACATGCAATTATTATTGATGTCTTATTTCACTAGTTATGATCGACATTTTTCCTACCAACTTCATAGTTACAATAGTTCTACGAAGAAACGATATACGAAATAGCAGAACACACAACCAGAACAAGATGATTTCTAGCAGATCGTCAAATACTATACAGAATAATAAAATACTTTATAATCATTATTAAAATAGGATGCATAGCATTATTGTGTTTACATACGACAAGAAGCTTTATACTAGTCATAAAGATTATCATATGAGCTTCCTAAAGATTTATTATGAAAGGATTGATATGCCAACATCAAACGATGCAATCTCCTATAGAACAACAGGGATTGCAGCTGCCCGAAGGTCTTGCTAAGGGTGTTATGCTATTAAATACAGGTGTAGTAGCGGGTAGAATATTTTACAAGAGAAGGATCATTTTGACATTATAGGAAGTTAGTCATATTCATTAGATATTGACCAGGTTCGCCTAATCTTCTGTAAACATCATAGTACACCAATAAATAGTTTTCTCTCCCTATAATTTATTACTTGACTATTTCGCTATGAAAATAATCATAATTTCTTTCTCAACTCTATAGGGCCTTTAATTAATTATTAAATACGTAAGATCAATTTAGTAGACACTAGAATAACAGCTTTTGTTAATAGATATATAATTAATAGCATTAGTTACGGTATTGAATATGAAGTTTATTTCTTGGCTTAAAGCTGTTAATTTAGCGTAGAAATAACTGCTAACTACTGATACTGTTAATAACGTTTAATTGAGTTCGGAGAAGCTGATGGGAACCTCGACTAATGTACTGTATTTTACGTCTAATTAAACTGATATACCGCAATGGGAATCTCTAGTGGCTTAACTTGCGTCCTTTCATTCGCACTTCGTTTACATTAATGAAAAACCATTGTTAACTTAACTTGCGTTTTTTCCTTAGTACATCTGATCCTACTAAAATCCGATCTCGGCTAATGCAAACGTAATAAAAATGTGGAATTAATTCTTTGGGAAGACTGCATAATAATAGATAAAATTATTAATACCAGTTGTTTCTCTGTTAGAGCGAGCATGTTCGTATTAAACTGCTCGCATTTGTATGATTAAGTAGGTAATCATCTTAATGATGCGATACATATGATATAATTAAAGTATTACAGTCGGATATTACTGAACAAATTACAACATTAACAGCCACTTTAGGTACCACCGCAGCGAAGATAATCAAACGGCATCCACACTTTAGCAGTGATCATCCAATCTACTCATATGACAGCTGTATCTGAACTTTTTACAAATGTTGAAATAAAACTTATCCAGTCTTAATGAAATATTTTGTAGCAAATTAATAATCCGATCCCAATTTTTTATACACTATTTCAGATTATTACCGTACTAGCAGTATCAACAAAGCGAAGAGGTAATGCATATTGTTAGTAAAAAAGAATACGTATAATTTTCATTACTAGTTTACAAAGTGATCCAATCTTATGCATGAAGCTGCTTAAATTTTATTGAAAACTCTCTAAAACAATCTCATTATGTTTGTTTAGAGTATGATAAAGTCATATTCGTAACAGTATCGATGATTCATATGTCATATTATAGAAGTCATACAACATGATCATTATTACTATAACTATGGACCACTAAAAGTACCTTCGAAGGTATTTTTAGTAGTTTATGCCATTACAATTTATACAGATACTGTACATTGTATTTTACAGTACGATATAGTAAAATCTCAGTACATTGTACTGTGTCGTATTTCGCATGTTGGATGGAGCGATTGAGTTTGCTCAGAAGTAGTTCTGTCATCAAAACAAGATGGCTTCCGATGCTTACTTAAAATGGCGATAGGCCACTGGGGAATAATAAAATTTCGTTTAAATTTAGGCCATTTAGTCCATTTGAGGATAGTCTAAACTGTAGTGATGATGCATTTTGAAAATCTTAGCAAAGCTGTTTTTCGATATGGTCTAACGTACAGTATTACAGATGGCTACAGATTGTACCATTATCAGTTCTTCGGTTCCAATCTGTATTACTGCGTACCGTAAGTCTGTACTGAAGTAACGCCGGCAGAGTTACACAGTACGTACTGTACAGTATAGTGCAGTACTGTAACGCAGTGTACAGTACTGTACGGTACAGTACGCTGTACTGTACAGTACAGCACAGTAAGCACAGGGCTTCGGATTCGGAAGCTCGAGAGTGGCAAGAAAGTAAGGAAGTCATTTAGTCGTTTAGCAATTTTGCCCCTATGCTTCTTACTCTTCTTCTGAAAAGCGTTTCCGCTACAGTACAAATGAGACTTATGTATACAGTACAGTACAGTACAGTACTGTTACATGTCGTTACGTAGTGCATTATTAATAACGGGGGATATGCATGGTTAGTTACACAGTCTGTGCAGTACAGTACAGTACACTGAGTACAGTATAGTGTACAGTACTACAGGACCACTTTCTGTTGGTACAGTACGTTGGTACCATAAATTCGAAATTTCCCGCATCTCCCTGCAATTGGAATCCAATGATACCATTTGATTGTGAAATGACTGTTAACTGAATTGTATTCAAGCTTGATTTCACTTATAAGATTACTATATGCTGTTACAACATTTGATACCATATTTATATTGCTAACTACATAAAATAACCAACATCAAGATATCGCAATAGCCACTACTTCTTTTCTTGGCTGGAATAAATGTTATCCTATCACTATGAAATGAACATCTCATTGGATAAAATATAATTTAAAAGTTCTCATCCACCATGCGATTAAGAAGTGTCTTTGCTTATGGGTTCACTTTGATTACGTTCATATCCTTGCTGATTATCCAGCCTTATCTATTAATATGTCTCCAATATAAGCTAAAACATATCCCAATTCAAGACACTGAATTGAAGAAAATCAAACCAAATTCTGGTACTACACATTGATATAATTAGACTGATCTACGTTGAAGCATATAATTATTCCGATTTATGAGTTTATAGATAAAGTGTTAGAATTTAGAGACTTAGATAAGAAAATAATTATCTGCTTAATTCTTTATTTTAAATTTTATTGCATATTAGTAAAAACTACAGCGTTTGATTTGAATTCTGTATTTCCATCAAGTTATACAATGAATACGCCTACAACAGCCAACCAGCAAACTCATTCGGTAAAAGTTATTATTAGCTATAGCGATTAATCCATTTTTAATTATACTCTGTCTATATAAAACTAACATTTATCTTACTCTAATTAATATCAACAGCAAGATAACTGCATGAGCCTAACTCAAAAGCTCCGTAATCGCCTCGACTATATACAGAATCCTGACGATTGCTCTACTGCTAAAAAAATTATATGCGATCATAAAGAGGCTGGTATGGGCTCGACAATCCATCATTGGGTTTATTGCTTGATTTATGGATACTATACTAATCGAACGATGCTGATAGATACAAGTAAATGGTCTTATTTACGAAATGTTATTAGTAAAGATGGGGTTGATCGTTTTGAAGATTTATTTCAGCCGATTTCCAAGTGTAGACTTACCGCTCATGATAGTAATGCCGCTGTTGTATGGGAAAGTCCTAATCCTAATAATATCGTTAACGGTAAAAGCGATCCTGAATTGATCCCACAAGTTATAAGATTGCCAAGAGCAGGCATTCTTTTCCAAAATCTGCCCGAGGCACCACCCGTTTGTAATTATGCTATGCCTACAAAACTATTTTATGACATTTTGAATTTTAAGCATAAACCTATGGCTTGGTGGATTGGTACTATAGCGCAATATCTTATACAACCTAACGATTATCTACAAAAGTTTATCGATCAATCTCGCAGCAAATTCAAATTTCAGACCCCTATCGTCGGTCTACATATTAGACGTACCGATAAAGTATCCGAAAATGAGTTATACGACATTGATCAATATATGATTAAAGTAGACGAATTTTACAATCGTTCAGCCGAGTACAAAATAAAAAGACGAGTATTTGTAGTAACTGATGAACCTTGGCTAATTGAACAACTAATTACAAAGTATCCCAAGTACCGATTTATTCATCCTCCGATAGAACAGTTAAAAGCCGGTACATATACGACGAGATATTCTGCCGCCAATTTAAAATATTTTCTTCGAGATGTATTTCTACTAGCTGAGTGTCATCATATAGTTGGCACTATGTCATCTAATGTCGCCAGACTTGCATACGAATTACACGAAGTTATATATAATAAAACAGAAAGTCAACATTTTACATCACTTGATATAAAATATCATATATTTGCATTTGCTCCGAATCGGATTGGCCCATGGATTATGCGAGCCAATCAAGATTGTTTTAGTAATACATCTAATACTATCGATCTACTTGAAGGAGATATACTTGATCCTTGTGTACCTACGGAATCAAAAGAGCTGTACTACGGTTATTCTAAACGTTTACAAATATCAGGAAATTTTCTTCGATCTTGTGTTACTCATCTTCTAGATATTATAGACTATCCAGATTATAGTAAAGTAGATGAATCATTTTATTGGGGTGAGATCGACGTAAACAGAACATATTCATTAAATAATATTTGTACTAAGTCATCAATAAGCGACATTTACGCCTTATAAACATAGATATATTTTAATTGTAGCGACATAAATGCTCATCTATCAGTTATAGATGATTTAGAAGAAGTTTAATTTGAAATTTTCCTTCATAGGAAATTCCAACATAGAAATAGATATAATCTATACGGATTAAATCAGGTAATGATTTAAATGTATGAATGACTTTGATAAGGGGCTTGTTATTAGATTCTCCTATATGGTAAATTTTACTTTAGGAATAATTCAAATTTACAATTTTAACTAAATAATGGCAATGTTATACGTTTAAAATTGGAAGATTAACGGAAGTTTGAATAAAGTTAAATCATTGTTGACTCCCGATTACGTCTATTAGAGCTTTGTGACCAGTTAGAGAACTTGGAGCAATTTCTCTCTCAGTTAGTGAAAGATACTAAAAGTGTAACAACTACACTTTACTATTAATAAGCTCAGATTGTTCTATAATTATTTTGTATTTTACTTGCAGTACCTTATCACCATAGTGTGAGAAAGTAACCATAAGCTATCGGTAAGCCTTAAACAAACTATATATCGACTAGTAAACTAGTCGATATATATGAGAATGGAATGTGTTCGTTATGTATAACTTTATTTCATTTGCATTTGGTTTAATTAATTTGTAAAGACCATGGAATAGACGACATTTTTTGGCGGTACACTATACGATAAAACTGCTACTGACGATATGATTTAAAAATTCTTGACAGATTTCGTGGTTGTTATCAACCGTCGAAAAAAAAAGGAATGTTTTAATGCAATTTTATTTTAATTTGTATGTTAGCAATCGCCGCAAATCGATGCCGTAGTTCCTGTGTTTGTCTTCTGTTAGAAATACCTGTTAGCTATTAAATAAAACTTTATTCCAATTCATATTGAATGATATCAATTTTATTAATTCTTTCTAGCATTTCAATCAACTAAATACGCACCAATACTATTTTGTAAGCTTACACTGTATGGTACTGTAAAATACTGTACAAGACATATCCACGGGATTGCCAGAATACGGATTGTAGCTCTGAATGCTGTGCTACAGGCTATAATGTAGGATTGCATTTATATTTACATTTAGGATTGTTGTTGTATGTGCCTGCGACCGCTGCAAATGTCGTACTAACAGAGAAAACCACAGAACACTTTACGTCGTTATTATTATTGCATATCCAAGTTGCTGGCGTATCATTATATATGCAATAACCGTATAATCAATGAAGTGTAAGAATTTACTGCCTGCCTTTCAAGATCATATGAAAGCAATACTATATTAAAATTGAATTTATTTAAAGTTATACAGATCACAATCGAGCAATTACACAACTGAAAATCCTGCTACTTACTATTTCGATAATGAGAAAATAAGCGTATTTGATTTGGTATAACGACTACATGTACAGTAAAAATTTTAAACTAGCTTATACTTAATGTCAAATAGCGATCGCTGTTAATTCTTAAATACGGTCTACATAGTTGTGATATATACCGATCACGAAATTCCAAAATTTAGAAAAATAATGGCTTTATTGAATCTAATACAAATATTAACTACACACAGCTCTACTCTAGCCGAATACTACTACTAAAGACTTCTACAACGAACTAACAGAATAATCTAAAGTTGCATGCTTTTATACTTTTCGTAGCATTCGCAGCTACAATCCGCATGGCAACCTTTTACCTTATTTTACACATAGTTAATTATTCTTAGTAACACTATTCTACTGCGGACCATCATTTATAAGGATACGACTACAGTATTTACGTAGACATTATTCACACCAGCCAAAGTACAATGAATTAACCATATCCTAATATATGATTTACAGTTTTATTTTTACCCATAACCTTATTAGTAACTCAACACCTTACTGTATATAGCAATCTGTACTCTAGCATAGATTGTATACCACTGCAGCCTATAGTTATGGCTACCAATTATCTCTTAGGATAAATATCTACCGTACATTATACTAAACGTGGCTAACAGTCTACAATCACAATACTAAGTTACATTACAATAGGTCAGCATGGTCAATCCAAATCGAATAAAATTAATATAGGTCAATCCAAATCGAATAAAATTAATAATTTTATTTGATATATAAATTGATTTCCTTATCCTAACATTTGTTGTTTCTCATACCGCCCTAAAATAAATTTCTAACATATAATAGCCTGTTGTGATGGAATTCTTCAGACACTTTAATACACTCAATAACTGTGTCACAAGCTGATTTAGAATGTAACACGAGATCGTACTCTAGAGCACTAGCTAACGTATTGACTAGTCTAATGTAATACTGAATGCCGTAGTTTAACCTTAACGACAACCGAAGTAGTACACTTTAGCTGGCTTGAGTAATAATAAAGCTTTATTAATACAGTAAAACCTTGACAACCAAGACTAACATAGATTTGAGTCAGCGACACTAGATCAGATCGGAAGAACAGTCACTACTAACTGACTACTCAAAACCCCTGAGCATATAGCAGCGGCTCTTTTTATACTCTTGCACCAGTATCCTGGTGCATACTAGATAAGCTTTAGCATAGAATCAATATACTTTAGTATGAATGACTATAAGGTCTCAGTATGAAATAGGGCTTAAACAACCTTTATAAATTTTAAATTAGTTGTGAATCAATTGAGAACCAATTAGCACTTAGTACTCATCACGATATTACGTCTTGCCTTTTTGTATCTTTGATAATTATAATCAATATTATTAAGTATAGGAACGAATAATAAGAAGAAAACAATCTAAATACAATATGCAAATTTAGTCAAAGGATCAAATAATGTTACTAAAGTCTAGCCTACAATTTTTAAGATCTCGCACTTTTCCTGGCTTGTAAAGTCATACCGCACCATGAAGATGATCAGTAAGCGAAGTAACGATCAGTTAGTATTCTAGAAGTAGACCTACAATCATTTACTATTATATAGCCTGTTTACGGTATATGGTATATCTAATTATACAATCCTTTTCTGTGCATGTATTCTTTCTCTAAAACTATAAATATTGATGATTCCTGCCTCGGATTTGTTCAGTTGCACTTGTTAGTGTTAGTATCTACTCACGTTACTTCACGGCAGCTTACACGCTGATCTATCAGTAACTACCATGCTGTACCTACTTATTCTCTACAATAAATATCTCATTTCTAATAACCCTTCGTATTATTATTGTAAAATGCCTAAGGAGTCTATGTCCGCAGATTCTTCGGCCTCTCCATCACAATTACTATTTGCTTACCATTTGCTTATTCTGGCATCATCACGATAACAATAAATAGAGTAAACCTAGACTAATACGTATGAGACACATTAATACCAAAAGCTATACAATTTATTTTCTATATCTAAACGAAACTTTAAAATACGTAATCTATCTTATTTATATTAATTTATTCGTATAGGCCTTCCGCCTACTTCATAGAATAGATCATTCGATAATTGATGAATATAGAGGCTTAATATAATATATAATAGAAGAAGATTTCCCTAAAATGTAGACCGCTCCCATATCTATTGCTGTGATTATAACGTTAAAAGTAACTCGCCTCTTTTACAGCGATGAATCAATGCCTTTGTATGATTTGCAATAGGTCATAAAGCGCCATGCTGATACTCCGAATTAGTTGTATCCAATCTGAAATTTCGTCATTTAGGTGCTGGCTCTTACTACTTTACAAGCTATTTGTCATCAATGTACCGACTTAATAAAATGTATTCATTCTATCTTACAGCTCTTGCAATTAATCATCATGCTTTCATCAATGCTATCCTATCCAGGAATATTTTTGACCCAGCTCTCCCGCTGCGTATTTTATGAAAAGCTAAATAGAGAGATGATGAGACAGAATCGATTTTGTATTCATGAGATTGAATAAACCTAGCATTATGAAAGCTTCCATTCAATAATGCCACGCTAGACGATTTAAAATGCCTTATCGAATAAAAAGATCACAAATTTTGGCTTAACTCGGCGATTACATTAATCCATAACTCTTGTTCAATTTCTAGTAATATAATATAGTGTAGATTTCAGCTGAGGCAAGCTAAAGATAGAGTAGATATTACTTAACGTAATATTTTGTTCTAATTTGGAGTGTTTAATACAGTTTGAAATGCTCCAATCTTAAACTGCTAACTTGTACGAATTTCACTTAATTGTACGAATGTAACATAATTTATATCTCCAGTCATTTCTCGTAACGTAGAGTATCTTGTCTTCGGTAAAGCTTCATAAATTAAAGATTAGATATTCTATTGAAGAAAGATTACCCGACACAGTAACTTCATAGAATAAAATTGCAAATCCTTATGACACCATTGGTACTTCTACAAACATTGGAATAGTAAATTTACCTCATTTTATTGCAAAGGAAACTGTAACCCTTCGATATCGACCTTACAAAGTTATCAACTTGGCTTATTTTTCCATCGACGATAATAACAAATAATATCCATCAACAGCGAGGTAACTATCTAATTGGATCGTATCCAAGCTTAAAGTCCACAACAAGTAGCATCATATAAATGATTTCCTTTGATCTACACGTATTGGATCGCATCGAAGCTAATATCCATTTATAAGATTGTTCTGTACTGATACACTTTTTGTATCATTTACTGCAAAATCTAACTATAAAGATTTTGCGATACTCTTTAACTTCTCTCTCTTCTTCGGTTTCAACAAGTGGTGCGCTATCATCGTAACATCTCATTAGGTCGTCTCTCAACTTAAAATCCATTCCAAGTTCCTCATCGATCATGTTGTTAAAAAGTTTAATTACTTATGTGGCCATCTTAATTGTGGTGATGTCCTTGTTGCTTCTCTACCGTTATCAATTGATTCGCTATAATTATGTCTCTATCAAAATTCCAGACCCTGAATTTAAGAAATACAAAGCAAATTCTGGTACGTTACATTGACATAATTTAGAATAGTCCATGTTAATGCATGTAATTGTTCCAATTTATTAATGTAGATATAGGATCAGAATTTAAAAACATAAGTCAATCATGGCTAATAGTACGACACTTTAAAAAGGAAATACAAGTGTTAATTCCTTTATTATCTGTACTCGCTAGTGAATATGTTATTCTATTACGCAATTTATCCTCATCCTAATATCGTTTAACTATTTACATCATACAATATAAAGATCACTACTCATTACTGAACCGATAAAGTACTGAGTTACAGTTTTAATTTAAGAGTAAAAATTTACTCATTGATCAATAGGCAATCTTAATAATAGGCTAAAGCACATCCTAATCATTTGCAGTATTCCGTATGAAATTATACCATTTGTAATTTTTTAAAACAGTTTCAGTCTTATATATCTCATGCATTAGATTTGTTATGTTATCTGAGTTGGCAATCTGGACTATATAAGCTACAATCTAAAGTATAAAAATTTCTGTGTCATTATATAATGTAATAGCTTCTAGTAAATCTATAACTATAATTACCTTCATTTCTTACTAGTACCCACTACAACGGCCAGCCCGCAGACAGTTTCGGTAAAATTTTACGAACTAAAACGATTAATACTTTTGCGATTGTACTATATTAACGTTTTGCTACTGTTTTTTTTGTCTAATTCTAATTAATATTCACAGAAACAAAGCTGCATTGAATTTACAGAAATGTTTCGTTATCGTCTCAATGCCATACAAAATCCTAAAAATTGCTCTACTGCTAAAAAAATAATATGTGGCCATCATCGGGCGGGTATGGGCTCGACAATCCATCATTGGGCTTATTGCTTAATTTACGCATACTATACCAATCGAACTATGCTTATAGATACAAGTAAATGGTCTTATTTACGAAATGTAATTTCCAAAGACGGTGTTGATCATTTTGAAGACTTTTTCCAACCAATTTCCAAATGCAAGCTTACTGCTCATGATGCTAAAGCGGCTGTTGTATGGAAAAGTCGTCTTCCTAAAGATTTTGCCAACGGTAGTAATTCTAATAAGATTCCTCAGATTATACGATTGAAGAATGTGGGATCCGTACTTGAAGATTACCACATAGGGCCGGCCATTTGCAATTATGCTATGCCTGAAAAACTATTTTATGATGTTATGAAATTTAAAAATAAACCTATGGCTTGGTGGATTGGAGTTATAGCGCTATATATTATACAACCTAATCATTATTTACAAAAATTTATTGATCAATCTCGTAATGAATTGAAATTTCAGAGTCCTATCGTTGGTATACACCTTAGACATACGGATAAAGCATTCGAAAGTAAATTATTCAATATTAATCAATATATGATTCAAGTCAATGCATTTTATAATCGCTTAGCAAAACATAAAATCAATATTAAAAGACGCGTATTTGTAGTTACCGATACACCAAAGTTTATTCCTCAATTAGTCACAAAGTATCCTAATTATCAATTTACTCATCCCCCGATTAAACAATTAAAAGCTGGTACATTCACTTCGAGATATTCCGCAACTAATCTAAAATACTTTCTTCGAGATTTATTCTTACTGGCCGAGTGTGATTATTTAATTTGCACTATGTCATCTAATGTCTGTAGACTTGCATACGAATTACATGAAGTTTTCTACGATCAAACTAAAACTCAACATTCTAAATCACTTGATGTAAAATACCATGTATTTGGACTTGCTCGAAATCAGGTCGGCCCGTGGATTATGCGAGCTAATCAAGATTGTCCTAGTAACGCATCTAATGTTATTGATCTAGGTAAAGGAGATATACTTGATCCTTGTACACCTACAGAATCAAAAACGATGTACTATGGTTATTCTAAGCGCTTGAAAATATCAGGAAGTTTCGCTAAATCTTGTGTAACTCATCTTCTAGATATTGTAAACTATCCAGATTATAGTGAAATAGATAAATTTTTTTATCGGAGTAAGTTGGATGTAAACAGCACATATGCTGTCAATACTACTTGCATTAAAACGTCGATAAATGATATACGGTAATTATAAATCCGTAGTATAGATAGACTTCAATTACAAGCATTTGCAATGAAGGTTAATTTTTAGAGTTTTCCTTCAAGTTCTTTTATTGTAATTGTTCTAGTTTAGTTTTTGTATCGTGATAAGTATTCTTACTTTAAAAATATGACTTACTTGGTTGATTATAATAGTAGATTTTACTTGGTATCTTAGTATATTGTAAACCTGACTGCTTCATTTGGGTTAGAAGCTAAGATAATCCGTTACATAATTTTTTCAAGAATCAGATATTATGATTTTATAATTCAAAAGATATATTTAGTTGATAGAATATATGTGTTACTAATTTTGATCATTAATTACAGTAGAAGTTAATGTTACTTTGTAATTTCGTGCAGTATGAACCCAAACACTTGATCTGGGATTGATATTTTGTCTTAGTGTATACTGTAGAAATGTACAGTTGCAAGCTAAACTATACTTAGTACTAATTTAGTAGTTTTCGGGAGTCTAGGGTATAATTTATCTTATCATGTGTGTTTGGTTGCTAGTTTAATTTGGATTACTTTAGAATAATAGTTAGATAGTCTAATACCGCCAACTGCTCTGCTTAGCATATAATAGGTGGCGTAGTTCGGTAATTTAGCGCAGTTAAAGTTAGAGAAGGCAAGAAAAGTCTAGAATAATCCTGAGTTATCTCATTAATCGATAGTTTGGTTGGTTGGGGCAGCGGTTCTGCCCGTATTTTTTATTCATTTAAGAATTTTTGCCAAGATTATTGTTAAAGTTATAATAAACTGGTGTTTTCTCCCTAATTTATTTTATTTGGACTTCTATGTTTGGTATTTCAATTTAATATTAGTAAAATTTTATATTTTTGTCAACCAATACTACTCATAGTAATTGATATTTTTATTAATTATGGATGATTGCAATCGAAGTCTATTTCAGAATTCTCCTTCATATATTATCGTAGAAATATGGATCATTTAGAATAAGTAAATCGAATAAGGATAGAGAATATGTATAACTGTGATGATTGGTCACTATCACGAAACAGCTTTGCGACAAGATAACGTAATGTACGATCATAAGTCAATTCCTTGAACCACGTATCAAGGAACGATATCTGCGCTATTAGGAACACTTTTGCTATACCAGCAGACTACACAAAGACTTAGACGCCTCGCATTTTACGTTAAACACTAAGTTTAAGAATTAACTTTATTACATGATATACCACATTTATATACTCTTACTCAATAGTTCATGATTCATAGTTAGTACGATTAACTTTGGAATCATTCACTGAATAAGACCTTAACTTTAGCTACTGCTCCCTAATGCCGATAACAGTATTTACGAACATAGACATTCTGGTGACTAATAAAGAATAAACAGATTACGATATGTCCTATCATGGGACATTTCCACGATAATTTACAATCTACCATAAGTAAGTTATAATCATAATGATTCGAATTGTAAGTAGATAATTTACGTTCCCTAATATAACTATTAATTTCAATATATGTATATAACATATATATATATATATACTGCATGTCACTGTCATAAAAAGCCAGTGCTATATTAAAACACAGTATATACAAATTAGAAGTTAACTAAATAAGGATAGGCTAACAAAATTATCCTTACATAAATATTTCTACTCTAATACAGCATTATTACATTTAATTTAAATATTATTTCTACGATAAAATGAACTTTAAAGAATTACTCTGTACAGTCACATACAGAATTATTCTTTATAGTTCTTTTTATCGTAGAAATAATACTTAATTTAAATGTCATAAGTTAATCAATATTAGGTTAGAGATGATCGTTCTAAGATTTATGTTTAAGCATATATATCTATATTTGCATATTGCCGTCGATATCTATTGAATTGCCATTAAGAATAGTGTTTAACTCGTTTTTTTTATTTCGGTAATAATTTTAGCAGTCCACAGTACATCAGATAAATACGAGAGTAATAACTGTTTTATAGTAAACTAGTCCAAACTCTCATCGCTTTGCTGACGGTTTACGAAAATGTACCCATTTGTTAATAATTAACAGATAGTATTACCATTCGACATTATATATATCCTGGTAATAGCCGGGTACTACTATATTTAAAACAGATTGATTTAATGTACGTACTGATCGTGCATTTCCACGTTGTTCACTTCGCTTTCGCCTATCAGATCGCTGACTAACTAACATTATCCTCTTAGAAACACTACTTGTTATATGATATATAGCAATCAAAAATAACCGGGACAGGGGAACTACAGTAGAGTAACACTACGAAATGCTTGAGAGCAATAGAACTAATAGTACCTACTAATGTGTATCAATCACTTACACCTTCTCTATAATATTTACGTAAACCCTAGAGATCGTTCTTTTCTATACCAATTCAAATTCCCTTAAGTAAATGTATTAGTATGTTTACCGAATAAAGATGGTTACTATATGCAGTATTAATGCTATGTTAAGGTTGGTAAGCGAAACTGTCAAATATACGTTTATGCTCAATTTATTAATAAAACTAACAGATAGCATTATCGTTCGATATTATATATATTCCGGTAATAGTAATGTACTATGCTATATTAGTTAATGGTCCAAAGCACGTTACGATAACTAATGTATGGTGATGGACAAATCAAGTTAAGATTAGCAGGTACTGTAAGATATCGACAGTGCGGTACAATGTCCTTAGTACTGTGGTCAATTTTATACCAATCATGATAATGTGTCCAAGGATCGCTTGCGTATGCAAGCAAAGCTTGCTCTGTCGATAACAACCGTTATAAGAAAATGTTACAATCAAAATGGCTGAGTAGAAAACTCTATAAAGATTCTATGTTTATTCAATTTTCATCAGAGTATTACATGAAATCAAAATTGAAAGGCCCAGTGGCCACCCTTAGCGATATAACGAATACTATTTCAAAAATGAGTACTCTTTAGAAATTAGAAATTACTACCTTTGGAGCTATTCGTTTTACATGAAGAAATCTTGAGGTCAAAAGTACTGTAAGAATCTTATGCAGACCTATTGAAATCAACCCATAATCAAAGTCATCTAACAGTAGTATAAATACCCCCGTGCTGCTTGATAATAAATGANAAAATAATTAAACTCATTTACTATTGAGGAGTTTATCTCGTTATTCGTGAATATAAATGACTCTTGAGTACTATTGAACTCATTTACTAATGTGGAATTTATCATGTCATTTCACGATGCTATTGATACCATAAATAGTATNCACGCTGGACATGATGAATACATGTTCTGTCTATCACGGCAGGTAGCTATTTTAATGATGACTCTTGTCAAGTTTAAGAATGAATAAGACGGGGAAATAAAAATCCAAATATATTAAGTAAAGCTGAAGAATAAACGATGCTACTCAAATCTAGCATATAGCTATTAAAATCCCTTAAATAGTATCTATGCTGGACAAGATGACTACATACTGTGTCTATCATGGCAGGTAGCTATTTTAATAAAGATTCTTGTCAAGTTTAAGAATGAAGAAGAAGGGGAAATAAAAATCCGAATATATTAAGTAAAGCTGAAGAGTAAACGATGCTACTCAAATCTAGCATATGACTATTAAAATCCCTGTAGCGTTTTGAATAACTTCATTTCCAACTAATTAATTCGTCCAGACTATCATCGAGTTAATAGTCCACCATGTTTGGCATGCAGAAAAAACGGTACTGGTATATCTGCTTGCTTGTTTTAGCCATAGGGACGCACTAGCTCATTTTCTATCGTGGCCACATCTTTTCTTCCTACTTTCAACCTCGGCAAGTTGGCACAGTGAAGACATACACCATCAAACCTGTCGATGGCGGTAAGCAATACTATTATTTCCATTCATCCATGGAGTTAGAAACTGTAGAGAAGTGCCGTGAAGACGATTAACCATCATACCAAGACGTAGCAAAGTTACAGAAATGACCGAGTAAATGTTGATACGTTCAACTACTGTAGTATCCTGGGCATAGATTGAAAGCCATCAATGTTGTTAATAACTGTTACCATGTGCAACTTTGTCTTAATTACAGGAGTTTCTGAGCAGACTTGAATTTGAGGTAATTTTGTAGTCCATGTGCTTATACGATCCCGGAAATAACATAAATTGAACCAATCATGAATTGTTCGTACGTCCGTACAATGTCCTCAAATAACGATCATTAGTAGTATCAGTGACGCTAGAACTATACTAGTATATTCGGTGATTGGAACTGAACTATTGGGTGATAGCTCATTTCGTCTCTTTAAATCTGTAAGAGACGTC
>NW_002060968.1:29655-33503 GCF_000150275.1 Trichoplax adhaerens
CTCACAAAGACTTAGACGCCTCGTATTTTACGTTAAACACTAAGTTTAAGAATTAACTTTATTACATGATATACCACATTTATATACTCTTACTCAATAGTTCATGATTCATAGTTAGTACGATTAGCTTTGGAATCATTCACTGAATAAGACCTTAACTTTAGCTACTGCTCCCTAATGCCGATAACAGTATTTACGAACATAGACATCTGGTGACTAATAAAGACTAGACAGATTACGATATGTCCTATCATGGGACATTTCCACGATAATTTACAATCTACCATAAGTAAGTTATAATCACTAGTGCAAACTCCCGTCGCTTTGCTGACGGTTTACGATAATGTGCTCATTTAACAGATAGTATTACCATTTGTCGTACTCAGTAGACCTGTCAGAGGTTCAGTAACTTTATACCGTGTACTGTGTACTGTATGCTGTACAAATGCACGGTATGGGCATAGATTGAAAGCCATCAATGTTGTTAATAACTGTTACCATGTGCAACTTTGTCTTAATTACAGGAGTTTCTGAGCAGACTTGAACTTGAGGTAATTTTGTAGTCCATGTGCTTATACGATCCCGGAAATAACATAAATTGAACCAATCATGAATTGCTCGTATGTGCGTACAATGTCCTCAAATAACGATCATTAGTAGTACCAGTGACGCTAGAACTATACTAGTGTATTCGGTGGTTGGAACTGAACTATTGGGTGATAGCTCATTTCGTCTCTTTAAATCTGTAAGAGACGTTCTTCGTTAGCGTTTGAATGTAATTAATTACAGTTGATACCAAGCTATGAGCGATATCGCACTATCGTACCCATTAGTAATCCCTATCCTAATTCTACAATGACAACACGCAGTTATGCCATGCTCACTTTGATGGACTAGCTAGGACTCCAAGTTATTCTCAATTATTCTTATGCTGGATCTGTTGCTTATGAAGCCTGGGTTATGAGGACTTCCAGGTGTTACAGAGGCTTGCTATCGATTCTACATAACACCCAACGGTATCATCCGTCGTCGAGAGTAGAAATAGTGCAGAGCCTACAGTATGACTCCAAAATGGCTATGGTTGGATTATATAGAAGAATCACAAAAGTTACGAGTTCCAAATGTTGGCAAGGCTTACTGTAGATTCTGCAGAAACCCTACTGATAGAATCCGCCGTCGAAAGTAGAAAAGCCGCCGGTTGTTAAGGGAGGAAGGGTTGGGGATAGTAGTCCATGCAGTGTGTACGAAATAAACTTAATAAGAGGCTACTAAAGAACCAACAATTCCTACAGTATGACAGAGAATAGCGATGTTAGGACCATAAGGAAGAACCACTGTAGTTAGGACTTCCAAGTGCTGTACAGTATTAGGAAAGGGTTCAATCTTACCCTTTGTTTTGCTGGGGTAAATTGATCCCCTATCGTTAATAATTTAATTCAGTATAGGCGCTACCTGCTTGCCAACATCATCATTGCGATAACTCAATGACAACGTTATAAATCAAAGCGTCTGCTCAGCTTTACCAAAATCATTTATATCTATTCTTAGTAACCTAACTATATCAAATATAGCTATATAATCCTTATAATCATATATGGGGTGAATCACTACACCGCCATCATTGCAATAACTGAATGAAAATGTTTAAAATCAAAGTGTTTACTCAGTCATATCAAAATTTTTCCGTATGTATGCCTTATTGATGGAGCCTCAAGAGCATATATTGTTAGATTGAATTTGTCGTTATGCAATAACCTGTACTATAACTCAATAGCTGTATGGTATATACGGATGGTATAGTTTCTCTATAAGGCTATATGCTTATGATCATTGCAATTTCAATTAGAAATTCAACCAGGAATAGAGATAGACGACTACTATGGCTTTAGGAACAATTGAAGAAAATAGTGTAGCTTTACATAGCTGAAGTAAGAAATAAACTAGCTATGCACCTTTACCATAACTAAAAATTTTAAATCCCCATCTTTAGTGAATCCAACACCAACATTAAAAAGTCAATTGCCTTATTCTAAAGCAAAGTTAACCGAAAAGTCAACATCTACATCTATCCTAGCATATTCTACATTGAAATCAACATCGACATTAAAACCTGCTTCGAGATCCATTCCAAATACGTTGGAGCTGGATATATCAACATCAATATTAAATGAAAATAACAATATTTCAACTCCAACATTAAAAAGTCAACTGCTTCATTCTGAAGCAACGGCGATCGAAAACCTAAAACCGAATTCAAGATTCACTCCAGTTACATCGAAGCTGGATGTTTCGAAAACAATGGTCAACATATCAAATAATGTCAAATTAAATCAAACATCAAGTAAAATATATGTAAGAAAGTTATAGCCATACTTTAATCTTGAAAATTACGGATTAGTTGATATCCCCTCGTGGTGATTTGATTTATTAACTAAGTTCGATTACTATTGTTACAGCCAAGACAATGCCAAGATTTGACTGAAATTGTTCGAAATCGTCTCGATTATTTACAGAATCCAGCTAATTGCTCCACAGCTAAAAAACTGATTTGTGATGTTTGGGGCGCAGGCATGGGTTCAGTGGTTCATCACTGGGTCTGCTGCTTAATAATATATGCATATAATACTAATCGTACAATGTTTATTGACCTAAGAGAGTGGCCTTATTTGCAAGGCGTTACATCGAAGGATGGTGTAAAACACTTTGAAGACTTATTTCAACCTATTTCCAAATGCAGACTTACCGATTATGATAATAAAACAGCAATAACATGGCCTATATCGAAAAGCCAACTAATTTATAACCATAATATATCTGTTATTCGAATACTAGCGATAGGAAAAATATATCTAGATAAATTAAAATTACCCCAAATTTTTCATTTTGCATTGCCTACAAAACTCTTTTATAGGACGATCGACTTTAAATATCAGCCAATAGCTTGCTGGATTGGTCTGTTAGCCAAACATATTATACGACCAAACGATACTTTACAACAATTTAGTGATCAATCGAGAAAGAAATTCAAATTTCAATCACCTATAGTTGGTCTACATATCAGGCGTACGGACAAAAGAACTGCAGCCAAAATCTTTAATGTTGATCAGTATATGGTAAAAGTGAAGGCATTCTTTAATCGGTTAGCTAAGCAAAGTATCCAAATCGAAAAGCGGGTATTTTTAATTACCGATGAACCATGGCTTATTAATCAATTAATTAAAAAGTATCCTGATTACCATTTTATTCATCCTCCAATAAAACAATTAACGGCTAGTACCTTTACTTCAAGATACTCGGCAATCCACTTAAAATATTTTATTCGAGATTTATTTCTCTTAGCTGAATGCGCTTACTTGGTAGTCACTATGTCATCTAATGTTGGTAGACTAGCATACGAATTACATGAAGTTATTTATAGCCAAACAAAAAGCAAGCATTATACTTCTCTCGACGATGATTATTTCATACAGGGACTGTATAGGAACCTTCAAGCCCCCAAAATTATGCAAGCTAATCAAGATTGTCGTAGTAATATATTGAATGGAATTAGTATCGTTGAAGGCGATCTATTAGATTCCTGTATATCTTCTAACCATTCGAATACCATGTATTAAGGCTATTCTAAACGTTTAAAAAAATCAGGATATTTCCTTCGATCTTGTGTAACTTACTTAGTCGATAACGAGGTGTATCCAGATTATAGTGAAGTAGATAAAACACTACATTGGGATGAAACAGATAGATATCAAGCAAATAGTGAGGATAATGCTTGTACTAAATCTTCGATAATAGATAGAATTTATTAATTATAAATAAGATAAATACTGTATCAGCTGGTATCGACAACA
>NW_002060968.1:38267-40038 GCF_000150275.1 Trichoplax adhaerens
GGAATTGCAACACTCCTTCATTTACCATACTGGCAGTTTTGCTTGGATGATGTGCCAGGCCATCCATCTAGTAATGCAATCAACTCGTACATTAAAGAAAAAGATGTACAAGGTGTACAGTTGCATTGGCTATAGTAAGTGTACTAGATCGAAATTGTACTTATTTTTGATACAGATATTTACAGTGCCACAACGCACAGTAGCTTAAAATTTTTATATTGCAATAGAGAATGATATAGATTGACCAATGAAATTTATAGTCTGTTTTTTTCTCACTGATAAACGCGTTCTTCTCCCTAACTAGTTTTGCCATTAGTGGCAGCCGTTGCAACTGCTGTGGTGACAATTGTTCTGATGGGAATTAAGAATTATCTTACAGATAATGTGTAAGAATGTAAAATGCATAGCTCCTGATTGTGGTTCAATTATAATTTATCTTTTAAGTAGCAGTAATTGCATGTAATGCTTGAAATTCAATCATTACTATTGAGCTCATTTCACTATCGCATTGATATTGTTAACAATGCCTAGGTGTTGGTTAAGAAGTAATCCGCTTATAATTTCTGGATTTATTGGCTTGACTCTATCTATGACGCTCGTAAGAAATATTCTAATCTTTCAATTATAGCATTTGATAAAAACCTCCTTTAATTTTTCTGTTTAGCTAAGTAACTGCCACACTTTAAAAACCATTTTTGAAAATAATAGCTGTGTATCAGAGGCTATAATCTAATATAAGCAAACATTATTAAGTCATCCATTTTAATTGCTTATACAATATTATTACTAAAAAGTTCAATTAGTGATATTATCAAAATAAATAAAAAATCTAGTACTAAACGTACTGAAAATTTTTGATATAAAAATAGCCAATTGTAAGTCAATAGGTTGGACGTACTGATTTATCCATTCTAAGACTGGATGTCCTTTGAATTTTTGTAAAACATAAGAAATCAATATTTTTCTATGACCAAATATCAAATAGATTACTATAATAGCAATTATACTTGTCAGTAAGAATTTTAGAAATGCGAAAAGTGAAAATCTAGAGAAGAGACAGGAAGAGTTTTCTATTTATAAGTCAGTATCGCGAGTGCTTGCTGTTTTATAGTTTATACTCAGATTCAATGAATTATTAAAATTAACTAGTATCCTAATATATTCGCATCTTTTATTTGGGTTCATAGGCATGATCTGATCAGGGCCTTTTTTCTGCTCTTATTAATAGCTGTTGGTTGGACTTTATTTGTTTTGTTTATCATATATAATCATATCATATTGCAATATGCCTTCGCAATTCTTAGTTTTCTACAGGTATTGGATTAATTTGGAACTTTTCTTTTTCTTCATTGATTTCTTTAACTAATTTAAAGCTGACTATTATTATGAATGCCATCCATAGATATTTAGACTTTCGGAGTTGTAAATATGTAGACAATTTAATTCACGTACTAGATTACTTCGCAATATATTAACAATATTTTATCAATTAGGGACTGTATGTATTTGTATTTTATGGCATTCAAAAGATAATTCTGAAAAATGATGATTGGGTAAATGCAGCACTTAATCGTAGCAAGCAGTTTTATTTCTTAAATTGAAATTTACTAAAACTGCAACATTAATAAAGTATTAAAATACTACACGTACTAAAATTATGCTGAGCATGAATTAATTTTTATTAAAATTCATCAAATAGGAGAAATCATCAGTAAAGCCTATGGATACAGGTCGCGGCGATTCTTTTACATCCAGAAGGTACTGCGATTTA